>NC_137220.1:20897964-20961249 GCF_949987685.1 Ammodytes marinus | reverse complement strand
ACAAAACAATATCCACTTGTGTGAACGTGTAATTATGTGCATTATCATATCCACGTACCACATTGTTGTGACACGCCACATGCATACAAACCCAGATTCCAAAGTGCTGTGAATTTGTCAGAGACGTACAGCTGAGTGCTCTGTCTGTTGCAATTTTGTTGTAGAGGCCCCCCCCCTGAGAGAGAGAAAGTGAACGATGAATGACGCAGATAAGGGGTCTATGTGTGTGTATGTGTGTGTGTGTGTTGAGTTTGCAGCATTAGCCGCTTCACCCAGCCCGGTTTGTTTGAACAGCGCTGTTTTGAGTGGCGTCCCACCTGCAGTATAGGCCCCAATTCAAACCCGCCTTTTGAAAGACAGACACATTGCAGGAAAAAAACAACACACGGCCCAAACAAACACCACTACAGGCACTCAGGTGTGTGTCATCATCAATGCACAAGGCACCTTCTGTCTCCGAGACATGCTTACTCACTAACACGCACGTTTACAAATAGCACACACACACACACACACACACACATACACATGCACGCACAACTAAATATAAGCTCTTTCTCTGATTTACATTCACACACACACACACACACACACACACATAAGCACACACACACACTCCACCAATCTGGAGAGGAGCAGCGTTCCGGTCCAGATGGCGCCTCCATGTGTCTACAGCGAAGGGAGCTACTGGGTTACAGCAGACATCTGTTCCAGCGATGGTGATGGTGGTGGTGTTGGGGAGTGAGGGATGAGGAGAAGAGAGGAGGGGCGGAGGGATGGAGGAAAGATGGAGGGAGGGAGGGAGGGGGATTGTTGAATGCCCTCCGCCTCTGCCCCGCTCCGCAGGTGAGCCTCTTACCTGAATGGAAAGCTCTGAGGCGTAGCAGGTGATCATGTAATTCATCATTGAGTCTGCCGTCTCCCGCTCTGCTCTGCTCCATCGTTCTCTCCCTCTCTTTCCCTGCTTGCTCCTGCTGCTCAGTGGTGTGAGGAAAGAAAACCCGCTATCAACTTTGTTCAATAAGGGGCTGGCTTTCCAAGTATTTGTGCTATCACAGAGAATTCAGGGCTAATTATTTGCTGTTATGGCCTCGAAAAACTGTGACATGGCTGTGGTGTTGTTGATGTGTCCTTGCTTTGCCTGAAGGATATTACCGGTACCTCAGTGTTTGTGAGTGTGCTAATGATGTGCAAGGTTTTCAGCACAACTCTGTTAATGTACTTTTTTTTTCTTTGCTTACACCTGTGTGTGTGTGTGTGTGTGTGTGTGTGTGTGTGTGTGTGTGTGTGTGTGTGTGTGTGTGTGTGTGTGTGTTTGTGTTTGGTGCACATGCTAGTGGACCAGTTCGGTGACAGTTCGGGGGTTTGTTTGGTCGCCAGCTTGTTAGCGCGGCAAGACCAGAGGGTCATGGGAGCAATTGGCTGCCAGTCTGCTCGTGCAGTGTGCCAGGAGCAGGACACAGAAATAATGTAGAACAAACAACTGTGTTTGTTTGTGTGTGTGTGTGTGTGTGTGTGTGTGTGTGTGTGTGTGTGTGTGTGTGTGTGTGTGTGTAGGCTCATACACACACACACACACCCACACACACACACACACACACACACACATACACATAAACACAGATTAAGGGAGAGATCAGAGTAACTTCTGTTAGCTTTATCAGACAAAGCTTTCATTGGGCATCTGGGCCTCATTTGCTGCTCCTCACTGAGAAAGCCACGCAGTACCAGATATTCCAGCAAGATACCAACTAATTGGGGGAATATCAGAGACTAAAAAAACAATATGTATAATTTAAGGCTGTTTAGACTTAATAAGCTGGTTATAATTGCAGTTGTACTGTGGTGGCACGCAGTCATCCCCTGTACGTATACCACAGGGGAACCGGAGCCAAACACAGCTTCATTGCAGGGATGCACTGTACCCACAACAAGCTAGGGTTTTGGTGTGTCTGTTTTTTAACAGTGTTGGCAAGGAAACCCAAATGCTAGTAGAAACAATTCTGCCCGGACTCTGTCTTTTAGCGTTGTTTTGTGTCACAATTTGCTTTATAACCTCACCGATGAAATCACAAGTTCTGTCCAGTCACACTCACAACATGTTACAGCGTGCTTCATGATTGAGATACTGACTGACCTGCTGTTGCAATGGTAAAAAGTCATATAAAAATAGTAAATAGTAGTATACTTAATTTTTTTTTGCTGTTTATTTCCAACCGATGTATGTAAGTCCACCATTGACTCTCTTTTTAGCTCTAATTTTGCTGTAAACTGCATTGGGGAGAGTGGTGAGAGTTAACCAAAAGCAGTAAGAGTTTGCAGGGCCGGAAAACCAAAATGGAGTTAAACGAAGCTATAAAGCTGTGTTAAAAGAGTGCTGCTTACCACCACTAGTGGATCCTTAGAAAATGTGCATTGCAGCAGCAGCAGGTTCGCTCCGCGTGCAATGAATTAAATAGGTCTTAATATATTACCAAGCAACATTCTAAACACGCCATCGGAAGTAAACTATCAGTGCCAGATGGATGACAAAGCCTACGCCACTAATGTTCTGCTGACTGTAGCAAATAGTTTGTACTTTTTATGTCCTTGAAACTTTTTATGAATGCTTTTTTTTTGTTTTAGAGTGTTCAGCTGTTTTTTCTACTCCACTTTTGTTTCTTTTTTGACTAGGCCTTGACTCAGTGCTTTGCGAAAAACACCATTATGATCGTCAATGATCTGCAATGCTACATCACTGATATTTTAGCCAAATATATAACGCATAACAACATTCTCACTCCTTCCCTCTGGAAAAGACATACAACCCGCCCTATGGGTTGAATAGTCTCTCTACAAAGTGAATCTTTTAATCTCCTTTTTTTCAAATACACATGGAAATAAAAGCAACGTATAATGTTTGCACCGTAAAAAAAACATTATTACTTTTAGCTCTCCTGTAAAATTGGTTTTAAAAACATCTGGCTTCACTCTACCCTGTGCACTCTGAACCTTGTGTGCCCGTAGGCCTCCATGGTTGTTATACAAATCTTACATTTTTTTATTCATGCGTAACCTTTTTGTTCTCCTTCTTTCTACCCATAAATAAAAAATATTTCTCACTCTGCTTATATATCCGCTCCTCCCACCTGATGTGCCTCGCTGAACATAAGTGGCGGCGCCCACCTTCTTTTCTATACTTAACGGTGCCCACACACGCACAGCTGCGCCCATGCTGCCAATGACCATTGTGGGTAAATAGTGATAAAACATTTCCCAGTGTGGCATTAAAAGAAAAGCTTTTCAGAAATCTGCTCTGTTAGACTTTATACGCTTTGCTCATAAAATCTATTTCCTCGTCTCTTTGGGCCATGTTGAAATTACCCACGTCTTTATTTGAGTGTGTTTGTTTTATATGTGTGAATATTGTGTCGTTCAGCAGTTTATGGGGCTCTTGCTCGCCGAGGTTGTTTATCATTGTATTCTTTCAACCAAATCTGGAGCAAACAAGACAAGAGTCCAGTCTGTTCCAGAGAAAAGTAATGAGGTCTGTGTGTCCACACTGATGTACTTCTCTGTACTTCTACTTCCTCATTATTCTCCGTTTTATGGATTCTTCTATCCAAAGTTTTATTCCAGCGTATATATTCAACATTGCGGTTACCGGCAGAGGTCAGATACCCCATTTGGCACTGGTCCTCAAACCCTGAAAGATCTAAATTGTGCCTTTGGACTACCATACATCAAAATAAATTCCCTCAGTGCCCGCCACACAAGGCCTTGATCACAGAAGAGAACCTCTTTCTTCTGTAGCTCTCACACTTTTGGCCATGTTTCTGGTCCGCTGGTGAGCCCGGCCTATACTTAGTGTGCCCGTTTTTACCAAACTGAGGGATATTTCATGCAGTCCTTTAACCTCAGCCGACATTTATAGACAGAGGGGGACACTTTAACATGTTTGTCTATGTGTGTCGGCCATGCCGTCACCGCTCCTCTCTGGCTTCCATTTGTCTTCCGCTCTCCCATCCAGCGTTCACTGGGCAGTTTGCCCGGTGCTCGCCAGCCGTGTGGGTGTGTGTGTGAGAGAGAGCTCAGGAAGCACTTCTTTATGAAATATTGACTGTCTTAAGGCCGCAGTATGTAATACCTGACGGTCAGATACGCAGAAGGGCACTACATCAGAGGACCCTGATGTATGTTTTGGCATGCTCATCTGAAGCTATATGTAGGCGCGTAGCTCATGCTGGCTTTGGCTTGAAAAGCACAGTCTGCCCTAGAAATGAGACCATCCAGGATTCCATTCATGCTACAGAGGCATCCTGACAAGTGCAGTATGTAGGTTGCTTGGCTCGTTTCTTAACAGTGTTCCTATAGCTCTGATATCATTGTGGTTTGGGGATTTGTCAGGTCTCAAAGAGGAGACATCTTTGAATTGATTTCAATGGTATGCCCTGTGAGCAAACCCAGTGAGCAGGACTTTGCTGTGTTGTTCATACACACCAGTGGCAACCATAGTAAGTCCGCCATTGCATTTCCCAGCTCTCCTCTCTCTTGACGCTAGCCCCCTAGCCTCCCGACCTCCCCAACGCCTCCCCTCTTTCCCCGGTCACCTCCCCTTTGCTCTGACCCCGCTGCTGCTTCCAAACATGGACCCTGCCCTCCCCCCGCCCCCCTCCGTCTGGCTAAACATGGTGCAGGCCGCTGACTGTACACAACGTGTAGAGCATTGGACAGACAGATTGTGAGAAACCCATCTGTATGTTAAGCCAATCAACAAATCAATGAATGAATCAAACGATCAGTCCATTGATTTTAATTCAATCATAATCATTCGATTCTTTGCAATCAAATTAGAAAAAGTGATAAGTTTATTTTTCTTAATTTTTTTAAAGTAGAGTCAAAGTAAGAAAAGCAGCCATGTTTGATTAAAACCTCGTCTCTGTTCTGCCATTTTTGTTGATCCCCTTTTTTGCCAGGACTCTCATCGCCTAGTTCTCATAGGAAGCCGGGGAAATTCGATTTCAGCGCCCTGTCCTCCCAGACGAGGTCCCCCCGCATGGCGTTCACCCACCACCCACTGCCCATGCTGGCAGGAGTGAGACCAGGTGAGACCAACCCAGCCCCTGATCCTCTCCCAACCCCTCACCATATCTCCTCCTACCCACCCCCCCACTTCTTCAGGGCCCCACTCCCCCTCCCAACCCCCCCATGGAGCAGAAGTGGGAGCGTTGACTTTGGGATAATGGAGTGGCTGGGATTTTTTTTTTACAATTGGCGGGCACCTCTGCCTCCTCTTCTTCCCCTTCTGACCTTGTATAGGGTTCAGGTCAACCTGTTGACTGAGCTTCTTGGGAGTCTGGGTGTGGTGTGTGACTTTTCTGGGTCTGTCTGGTGGATGGTTGGTGGTTGTATATATCTTGGTATATCATTTTGTCGTCTTAAGAGTGGAAGAAGAAGACCAGGGTGTTGTTGCTGCCTACTCTAGCACATCTTTTCAGTTGGTTGTAAGGCTGACAGTACATGCTCTTATTTTGGTATACGTCCTTGATTCATTGACTTCCTGTCTTGTCTTTTCACGCTCTGACGCTTGACACAATTTCTGACACTTGCATAAAATGAAGCCGTAAGGTATTCTCTAAAAGACGGAATAAACATATATAGATGTTGGACATGTGTTAACTGTCCTAAATGCAGCCAAACCAACTTCAAACACACTATTTATAATCATAAATTGTTAGTTGAAATATAAGATTGTATGTCTATTTAATTAGATTGTAAATACTTTGCAATTTCATAACATAAATAAAAAAATATATATAAAAAAATAAGTAATGACTGAACAGCAATATTACATTTTGAATTGTGGAATCCCTTGGGTAAAAATTGGAAGTGATGTTAATCATACCATTTGGCTCTACACCTACTATTAACGGTGCATCATTGGCACATGGAGTTCACTTTCCATTGTTAATCAAATAACCCAGATGATGTTATACTACTGATGTCATCAGCAGCACCTGTCTCTTGTCAAATCCCTATCTTTGTGCAAGTACAATACTAAATGACTGGAGACCCTTAATCTTGGCATTGGCTTCATTAGGCCACTGTTGGGCAGTTGCTGGGAATATGTTAACATGCACCATTAAAGCACAATATCAACCGACATGGTCAGGGCCTTAAAGTGGGTCCTTACTCCCCATCTCTGTATCACAATCTTGTATTCTTACATGGTGCATATATCTAAAATCCTATAACTTTGTATTTTCCAGAATAAGAATGCTATACTGTACACCTCTCACAAAGGGTGAGGAGAGGAGTGGGGCCCCAGCAAAGGTTTTATGCCCCATGACCCCAAGCAGGCTGGTCCGGTCCATTTAACAGTTCAAACTCAATCCTCACCCCATTGGGTACAACATTTTATTTTATTTATTTTATTTATTTTACTATTTTCTACTTGACTTTACAAATACTGATTGACTTGTTTTTCTTGGCAGAGGGAGAACTTAATCGCTCAATGTGGATGTCTTTGTTTGTACATTCAAGGGCACGTAATAAGGCGGTGAGTCTGAGTTGCTGTGTGAACCTCTTATCCTCCACCAGGCTGAGACACGCAGCTCATGATAAGATCTGATAATCAGACAGAGCTGAACGGGCTCCGACAATAAATCATCTTTTATCACATCGGCACAGAATGAAAAAGAGACTTTCTCCTCTTTCTAGAAAGTGCACGCCTGTGAATTCTCAAGTGAAGGAGCTCACTGGAGATAATTACCCATGTGCTTTAGTTCTGTAGCTAGGCTACATCAAAGGCTTTGTAAGCCACCAAGCAGATGTGAAGCAATGAGGTTGACCACCATGTCATTAAACCCTCCTCTGTGGTTTTTGACAGACCTTCTGCCTTTTTGAGATGTAGCTACAGCAAATCCGAAGTCCACACGTACACATACATGTTCATGCTAACAAAGTCACACATACCCCCACCCTCTTTGTGGCCAGAAGTTGTGATTTATACAGTTGTGATTTGTTTCTTTTTTACACAAACTCTGACAATGCACAACCTGGAGCGGTTCCCATGCTGGCGTGACAGTGCTTACCACATCATCATAGTTGTTATTTTAATGTGTGGAACACAAGATCCAAGAGGATTTAGGGGTTGGAGAAGTGGGATTGAGGAGTGTGCTGGGGCTAGCCGCCCACAGTGGTGGTGTGAGGAGGTGGTTTCAGTAGTGTTTGTCACTCCAGCCTCACTCAGCCATCCTCCCTCTACAGCAGTGGTTCTAAACCAGAGGTACTAGTGCCCTACTACTTATCCAGGGCCAGTGACTTTGAAAACTAAATGTATACCCGTCAATTAGCCATACTCAATTACAAATGGACCTTCATTCGCACTTACACACAAACACAACTTAGTGCAATTTAAAAACTGGAGCGCATGAAGAAAAACTGCTCAAACTCAACAATGCTAACCAATAAATAGAATAAAAAAGAATAAATCAAAAATGAACCAAATAAGTGAAGTGAGGGATAAACGGTTGAAGCATTTTGCTCTCGCCCCTCCACGGTAGTAGTACGAATGCACACTTTACCACACAGATGTCAACACTGACGCTTGGGGTTTATTAAAATGCATTAATGTCAATCAATGTTGTATTTTTACAGAAACAATACAATCCTGTTTTTAAATCTATTCAAACAAACACATTTGGCAAACGGTGGGCGGTGCTGGAGTTCATGTGACAGGGTTGCTGGGGTGAGGTGTGCATCACACATAATAGGGTAGGAAACAAGTAGAAAGAGAGGGAGAGAGAGAGAGAGAGGGTAGGGGTGAAGGGATTCTCTCTGATCCTGCCCCCCACCCCTCCCCATCCAACACCCGGCATCATACCCCCATAGTGTTTGGCCTTCACCCAGGCTCTAATGGGATTAGTAGGGGGCTAATAGAGGCAGGGAGAGAGAGCTCTACTGGGGAGCAAGGCAGCCTGGCATGGGAGAATAGGTGTTGCTGGGCCCATAGGCATAGGCCCTTGTCTGGGGGGTAATACAGTGGGTTTGGCACTCACAGACCAACTTCGCTCACACATACACAATGTATAAGATACAAGCACCAAAGAGTGTAGTGTTGGCAGCCCAACGTGGGCAGCTGGGGGGCCTGGATTGGATGGGGTGGTGGGTGTCAGACTGGCACAGCTAAGAGGAGAACAGGCTTTTAATACAAATCAAGGAGATTTAGTAATGGATATAGGTCTAACAGAGGGGGCTTTGTGTTTGCTTATAGAGCTCAACCAACCAGCTCCCCTCTCAGACATCACACGTATATTCAATTCAGTTTTGTCCAAGGTTCACCCATGTTCCTATCTTGTAGAACAAAAACCGGAATGCCTAGTTGCCCTATAAACTTATTAGCAGCCAAATGCTGATGCATTTTTCATCCTCGCACCTGTCGTTTACACATATACACACACAAGCTCTCTCTCACACACACACACACACACACACACACACACACACACACACACACACACACACACACACACATCATCATCAGATATGAGGCTCCAAATCCCATTAACAGAAAAAATATCAACTTAGACATACAGTGTGAACGTACAGAATTAGTTCTGAGAGAGAAACAAAATTACTCAGATAAAAAAAAACAGCTCTTCTATCCGTGGATGCCAAATAGCATCAACAGCAATGAATCACACCCTTCAAACAGAACCCAGGCGTGCAGGCATTAAGACTCTCTTTGGTCTCTTTGTGCTTTCGCTTTTTTTTTCAAGCTCCTCCAATCCCATTTGAAAAATCCAATGCTTGAATCTATTGAGTCTGTGCACATTCAGGTGTGTGCAATGTTTTGCGTTGGTGTCTGAGTCTGAATGGTGTTGACTTCAATTGTTATGTAGTCTCGGGTTGAGTGTGCACATTTGAAAAGCAAAGTGTGTGGAAATCTCCTCCATAAAAACGGTATAGCTTTAATGGAGTGATCATAAAACATCACGAGCAATGCCCATAATGGCTATTAACTTGAAATCAGCTTTTGTTGGAATAACAACATTCCTTTCATGTACGACATTCTAAAACCAGGTTTAAACTTCACTGCTTTGTTCAAACATTTAATACATATTTTCCATCTCTCAACATTTGTAGGTTTATGTCTTGTTCTCGCTCTCTACATCTGCCTCTGCTTGTTTTCCTTCAATACAAATGTCTCTGTTGGCAGGGAGTCCCCGTGCTTCAGCCTCGGCCCTGCACTTCCCGTCTCCCTCCATCATCCAGCAGTCTAGCCCCTACTTCACCCACCCAACCATCCGCTACCACCACCACCCTGGACAGGACCCCCTGAAGGAATTTGTGCAGTTCGTCTGTGCCGATGGCTCAGGGCAGGCCTCTGGACAGGTAAGGCTTGCTGACAGACACCTTAAAAAAGGTGCCATGTATAAATAAATAATAATTGAATAATAATTAGAATTTTGAAAAAACAATTTCCTGTTACAACGCTTTACATGTCAGAGCAGAAAGATACAGAAGTGTACAATTAAAATAAAAAATAAAATAAAGAATTACGGAAGAATTTTTTTTTGGTTTAAACTACTGAATCCTTGGTGTTGCAAATTAAAATACCACAGATTCCATAGCATTGGACTATTTTACTTTTAAAACAAACTGTCATTATTTAAGTGGTTTGAGTTCCCTTTTTATTATTTTTCTTTAATATTCCAGTCACTGGACATGATCTCTTCTTGGATCATGTTACTGACAGAATGTTATCTGATAGGACAGCTGGGTCTGATCCATATTTTCAGTCTTGATTGATCCTCACTTAGGATGTGATCAACTTCAAGAGAGATTTTTGAATATTGGACACTTCAATTATGTGAATTTGAAAACCTGAATGAAGAACATTTCTTTTAAAACAATTTAATAAGTAAAATACATCTTTGCTATATACTCAACTTTGAAAATTATGAAATCACTTCACAAATCTGTTATTGTATTCCGCACATTTGTTTGCGTTGCTCTTCAATGCGGTATAACTATAATTATTGAATAAATAATTGTATGAATTAATTATATGATATCATTACTTTAAGAGGACAATGCATGCCAGAAGCTTATTCTGTGTTGGTGTGTGTTTTACATACAGTATAGAAAAACGCACAGAAATACACCCCACAGCAACACAATTGAACACACTAGACATTTGTTTATTCAGTCAGTCTTCAAATCTTTGTATTGTCTTGTCAATGTCATTTTGCCGTTTGCTGTTTCAGACCCCGATTATCCCACTCCTCCCCCCTCTTTTTTTTTTTGCTCCACCCAACCCCCTAAGAAGTTAAAACCATCCGCACGAGAGTCACGGCACACCTCCGTCAAGCATACCCGTCCTGTGTTGTGTCACCGTGTTTCTGTTTTCATCTCTAGCTGTTTTTTTTTTTTTTTACAATTTTAGTTGGAGTTTGGTTGTTTTTGGTGCTGGTATCGTTTGGTGGTGTTGTGTTTGTGTAGACGAGTACTATTCTCCCATGGTTTTTTTGATTTCTTGCCATCTTCTGGACGATCCCAGTCAATGATTTGTTCACTTTCCTCCTCCACACCTCCTTCACCCACCACGGACCACCCACCCCTATGTGGAGCCTCTCACCACAGGCACTGGCTCCCACTCCTAATCAAACCTATTATTTTTCACACCTCCATAAAAAGATGCCGTCCACATACATCATTCCTTTGGTTGTTGTTTCCCTCCCGCCTCCGTTCCCTCCCTTACCACCATCGCCTCCCCCTCCCCCCCATGGATATTTTTTTGGGACCTGGCCTTCCCTAGCTACGTCCTTTTTTCATTCCGTGTCTGCGGCTTGTCGCATGTCGCCCTCCTTGACCCTATTTGTGTTGTCTGCAGCCAAACGGGAGCGGCCAGAGCAAAATGCCAGGCTCCTTCTTGCTGCCTCCACCTCCCCCAGTGGCCCGCCCAGTGCCCCTCCCCATGCCCGACTCTAAACCCAACAGCACGCCCCCTGACGGCGGACTCTCCTCGCCCACATCTCCGTGTAAGTGAAAACCCCTGCAGAGACCGTTCTCAAAACCAACAACAAAAAAACTAAATCTGAAAACCCCCAACCTGCTTCAATGAAAAAGACCTCCGCCATTGTTCGTCCTCCGACTTCTTGCCATCAATGTTCCTGTGTATTCCAACATCTCACCTCCCTTTACCCTTTGGAGAGGCTATGGAGACCCACACAGGATATATACTGTGGAGTTCAGTAGAGTAGGTCAAGATGTGTAACTTTCGTAAAATGGACTTCTCTGGTGCTCATCAGGGTTCCGTATTAGGGCCCCTATCAGTTTGACTGGCTGAACATATTGAGCCCCATTCCGTGTTGTCTGGTGTGTGGATCCACCAACCCAGTTTTTCTCTAGAGTTAAGCTTCCTTTCCTCCTCTTTGCTGGCCTCGTTAGCAAACCTTGCAACCAAAACAGAGACCTAAGGATATGTTTTATTAATATTGATAGAGTATTTACTTGTGAAGAGCGCAAATTTAGGGCAGTTAATTTACATGGACTCCAAAACATTCCTGTCAAAATTGGAACTTTGGTGGATACATTTTATTTGTACTGGAGTTGATTTAAGCTATTTTGGTGGGGTTTTTTGTTTGTTGATTGTTCGGCAGAATAGGGTGTGTGTGTGTGTTTTAAGGTGAAGCAGTAACGTCGGCACAACCACAGGGCTTCTCTCACAACACATTTGTCTTCCTCACCTGTGATTGGAGGGGCACTGGATGGAGCACTGTTTTTGTCCGTATAGCTTTCCTTAAATTGTATTGTTGCATTTTACTCCCCCCAGTCCAGTGTCTTTTATGTCTTATGTATGTTATTCCAGTTCCTAGAAACACACACACGTGTTGTGTATGTCCAGATTCTCTTCCTCTCTGTCTCTATCCTATCGTGTCCTTCTTCCCTTAGCTGCACGCAAAACAGACTCACATATGCACACAAGGTCCACACACTGCTGGAGTCTGTGGGGTACCTCAAACTGCCCTAAATTTGTCAGAGGCTTTGATGCCAGTGGGCTTTAAAACCCACCCTGACTGATCCTCAATGTCAGGATTCTGGTGCGCTCAATCACTTCCAACGGAGTTCATCAACGGGATTTAATCACTCGAGATCCAAGTTTTGCATACCAGATTTTGGCAGGCCTCTCTCTGTGGAGTTTTGATGACCTCAATGAAATATAGCAGTACTTACTATAGTCAATTCAATCAAGCTCAAGTCATTTATTAGAATTAGAAAACAGCAATTCCAGTAGGTTTACTGTGTGCAATAAGAAGTTGTAGTTTGACATTTGCGGAATGACACAACTCTTGTTTCCTCGGTGAAAGAGAGTGGTTTCAATCATCTCATTTTGAGCTTTGAGTTTTATAGGATGTTGGAAGTTTCTCCCTGTCTCTGTGCGTGCGCTGATGTCGTCTCTTGTTTGTCTTCTCTCTCCCTAGCATACTCCACGCCAGGCGCCACAGCTCCCAACAGGTTTGTCGGCATCGGATCACGGGACAACAACTTTCTGAACATCCCGCAGCAGACACAGGTAAGAGTTAGCTGCGGACAGCTTCCTGTGTGTGTGTGTGTGTGTGTGTGTGTGTGTGTGTGTGTGTGTGTGTGTGTGTGTGTGTGTGTGTGTGTGTGTGTGTGTGTGTGTGTGTGTGTGTGTGTGTGTGTGTGTGTGTGTGTGTGTGTGTGTGTGTGTGTGTGTGTGTGTGAAAGTGAGGAGGAAACTTTGTCTGTTTTGACTGTGATTACCGGTCAAACTCAGGAAACGTATTAACTGCGTGGATGAGCGCCAAAATATTTCTTATTCCCTCACTCCCTGAAACCTGCTGCTGCTGCCGGGTCTCCTCCGCCTCTCTTCTTTCACACCACCGATGTGTGTATTTGTACATCTGCATTTGACTGTACGTGTATGGTTTACCATATGCGCTCAACTGTTTATTTGGCACATATGGAGAATACCCTTCAGGCAGCGGGGCCTTCTCTCTCTCGCTGCCTTTCTCACTCCCTTATCCTCCCTACCTCTCCTTGCCAACCCCCCCCTTTCCTTGCCTTTTTTCCACTCTCTCTTTTTTAGCTTTGTCCCGCTCCGATCTGCTCTCCTCCTCCCTCCCTCCCTCTCATTAAATCTCTCCGTCTCTGCCTTGTACTCTCTCCCTCTTTCACCTTCTCCGTTCCTTCCCTTCACCACTCCGCGCCTCGTTCATATGCCTCCTCCATTACCACAGTACTTTTCTCATTAGTGTCCAACCACACCCACCTGGAGCCAGCTCAGCTCAGCTCCGCTCCTCCACACATGGAAACCATCTGAATCTACTCGGCTGACTCCCTTGTTTCTCTGCCCTCCCTTTCTTTTGACTTTTTCTCTCTTTCCATTTGCCCCATTCCTTATCCTGACTTTTTTTCTTATTCTTCTTCTTCCCATTGCCCTCTTTGTTACTAATGTACATTCAGTCTGAAATGATTCTTTTTAATCCTGCTATGTTGTACACAACTTACACTATACAAGACTACGTAGCCAAAAGCATGTGGACACCTGAACATTGCAGCCATCTTCAAATGCCGAACATCTTGTTCCAAAACCATGGCCAATAGGCGACATACCCGCGTAACAGCCTCCACTTCTCTGGTTTCAAGCTTTCCACCACATTTGGAGGCTTGCTGCAGGGATTTGCTTTCTTTTCAACCACAAGAGCATTATAGCGAGGCCGGGCACTGATGTTGGGCAGTAAGGCCTGACTCACTGTCAGAGTAACATTTTATCCCAAAGGTTTTTGGATGGGGTTGAGGTCAGGGCTCTTTGCAAGGCAGACACGTTTTTTTCCACAGCAAACTGAGTAAAACATTTTTCACAGACCTGGCTGTGTGCAGAGAAGGACTGACAGGTTGATTGACAGAAGGCCTTTCCCATTATTGTCTAAAATATCATTGAATGCTGCCTGCAGCATTAACACTTCTCTTTATTGGAGCCAAAAAAGGCCTCGACCAAACCATGAATACCCTACATCTAAAAGTAATAAACGTATATGGACAGGGGTGTCTACATACTTTTGGCCATGTAACGTGTCCATATGTGCTTTTCTTAAGCAGCTCCTTGATGTTCAATGCTTAAGTGAAACATAACGTCTGAAGTATGGTTTTACTTTCAAAGGCAGAACCAAAACACACAGCATTAATTGTTTGCATGTGGCGCTCAGAAAAAAATGTCTCACAGAGATTAATGATCCACTTAAAGAGTGATAGATTACAAGACAAAGAGAATGTCAGAAGTGTGTATGTGGTGACTGAAGGACAAGCTGGAGAGCCTGTCACTGACACACAGTGGGCTCCACATGCCCTCTAGTGTCCGATGTTAGACACTGCAACCAGCTAAACAAGATCCCAACGAGAGGGGCAGGAAAAGAGAGGGGAGATGGAAGGAACCAAACAGAGTTTCAGCCCTTATAGAAGTCACGTACAGGCTGTCTCGTTACCCCCGACAACCAGACATGATGTCATAGCCAGTTGATCTTGAATTTGAGAAGGGGTTGCTGAAGAGGGGGGTGGGGGGGACAGGAAAGAAAAGAGGGTGGTCACTGTCTGCTGCCAAGGATTTAGTGGGGGTGTTTCACGGGAGATAGATGGATTCTGTGTGTGTGTGTGTGTGTGTCTGTGTGTGTGTGTGTGTGTGTGTGTGTGTGTGTGTGTGTGTGTGTGTGTGTGTGTGTGTGTGTGTGTGTTTGTGTGTGTGTGTGTGTGTGTGTGTGTCTGTGTCTGTGTAAGTGTGTGTGTGTGTCTGCTTGTGTGTCTGCGTGTATGTCTGTGTGTGTGTGTGTGTGTGTGTAAGAGCAAACACAGAAGGAGAGAGAGAGAGTAGGAGAGTAACTAAGAAGGGAGAAGTCACAATGGCCCTGGCCCTGCTGGGACGGTGCCCAGGGGGAGAGAGTAGGGTAGCTGAGAAGTGCAGGGCGCAGAAGGGGGAGAGAGAGAGAGAGTATTCATGCGACCTGTTAGAGTCTAACAAAACAAAAGGCTGCTTCCCTGGAGGCCACAGAGTAGTTTCCAAGGCTTTGACTTCTAGAATGTTGGCGCACCAGCCCCTTTGCTGCCAGACTCCGCAGGCCTTTAGCGAGGGCAGCCAAACGACGGCGACGGTATGATGACCCATTTCTGCTCCCTGCTCACACTGAGCTAGAGAGAGAGAAACCCCGACGTAAAGATGGTGCAAGACAGTGACAGGAAGCGCCAGACTGCTGCTATCCCCCTGCCGCTGCTGCTGCTGCTGCGTCATTAGTAGCCATTCACTGCTGCTCGGGCCAAACTAAAACACCATGCCGCACTTGGAAATGGATAGAATTGACGGTAGTAGATAGCTGGGCTGGTGCACGACTGTTGTGTCACTCAGTGTTTCAAAAGAACCGTAGGGAACCTGTAGTCATCACATAGCACTGACTGAGGCCTTTTCAGGGGGAAAGATAACAAGGACAGCGAACAGGAAGCAGTGTGTTGGTAGTGTCTTAGTAATATTTTCTTCTTATGTATATTTACACATCTTTCAGCCATAAACTGGTCATTCCACCACGTTGGTCCAGACTGAAATATATTCCTATTTGAGTGAAGTTTTCCTTCACAGACATCCCTAATGCTCCTCTAAATTATGCACAAGTGGTCACCAGGTTTTCGCAAACGCCTCTAAATAATACGATACCCACAATCCTATTCTGCCCAAGCCTCTCCACTAAGGAGAAGAAACCTGTCGGATTGTCATTAAATTCATTGCAGTTCAAAACAAAACTGACTTTTTTTATGTCCATAGGCTTGTACCTCTGAGTTGAAGTACAGAATACATTAGAGGGCCACTTTATTAGGTGCACCTGTATAAATTAAGATTGAAATGTGTTTATAATAATCTTCCTCCACTCATGTTTCTACGTGGGGTGGACAAAGTACTAGAAACACATTTCAGTTGAACGCGGTCCAGTAATAATAAACTAATTACGAAGCAGAATTAGCACCTCTCTGACAGGGTCAACAAAAACTCAATTTTTTCTTGCATTGAATTTCATTAGATTGTACAGGTGTACTTAATGAAGGGGCCACTTGTTTTTCCATACACATGTGCTTTCTCGGCTTGGCTCAACCCATCAGCCCAGCATGGAGGGGTTTTACGTATAGTTTTGTAACATGGTGCTGTTAATCTTTCTGCCTTTACTCAGAAAAACGGCGTTGGTAGCAGGTTGATGAAAGAAGACGCAGTTTGAGGCAGATGAGGAGGTCTCAGGAACAATTCTTTTATTTAAGCAACAAAACTCATCCTGCAGTCAAAACGAAGCCAATAAAAAGTTAAAGTGTTTGTAGCCAAAAAACTAATAGAGGTACATGCATAAAACCAAAAGCTATGAAGAGTTCCTGTAAGCTAAATGACCTGTCTCCTCCTGCATTGTGGTGGCCTTTAACCTGCAAATCTAAGTGAGCTGATTGGTCCTTAGGTCAGTAAGCTCCACCTCGCCTAACTCCTGATTGGTGGACCCTAACTAACTCTGACCTACACTGTTCAGAGGACATCCGTGTTAATCAATCCCTAGAGGCGATATCCCGTGGGGCGCTAAGAAGTCTGATTCAGTAACTTTAGGACAATCCCTTTAGCCAGGGGCCAATAAATTAGCTGTTAAATCTTAACCAGGCTGTCCTAAATTGCCCGCACAAGGCAGTCACCCCGGAGTCTCCTTTGTTGTGTGCAACTGAATGATCTACAAAAGTTTTCCCTAAGGGCTTCCTCAACTAAGCAGTTCACGTTCCTATCCTGCACACACACATGCACACGAGAGCTGCTCCTGGCTCCCCTTATAGTTAATTATGTATGTAATTAAACAATCTCCTGATCACCAGTAATCTTAGAATGTGTCATAACGAAATACACTACAATGGTTTTTGGTGCTAATTATTCCACCCAGGCGAGTTTCATGTCCATTACACTCACCAAATCACCAGTCTGTTCATCTGTATTCCAGGGTGTTTTCAGTTATCTTCTCCCCCCAATTGTGTATGCATTTGTACTAACATGATGTCATTCCCCCGCCCCCCTCTTTTTCCTTTTCTTTTTCAGTCTTGGTTCCTCTGACAAGATCTGTGTCCAAACCAGCAACTAGAATTCTTTACAATCAGAAGTTGAAAAACAGAGAAACAAACCCGTGGGACAATAATAACTGTCCCCCCCAACCCACCCACCCACCGACCGGCCCTGACAGTACCGTCTCACCCTGATACAAAACATATAACCCAAGCAACGCAGCAGCAGCATTACGCTTTTTAGAGGAACTCTGGACTCATTTAACCAGTCAGAGGGAGGAGACTCGTTTTCCAGCAGAGATGGATAGATGGAAAGATGAATGGACGGACAAGAGGATGCCAGGATGAAGAGAAGAAGGGGGTAAGGGGGACAAAATGGCAGCGAGCAAAGGGCATCTCTCATGAAACACCAGCAGTGACGCAAGACGGACCTGAGGGACGGAATGCGTTGTATAAGGAATGGCTAAGAAATATCAACTGTCCAACAACAACAACAACAAAAAACACAGATTTAACATTTTTAAGCTCCCAAAAGCTTCAACCACAATGAATCCACAAAACATAAAGACGCCAATTTGGTTTCCAATGAAAAGCTGCAGTCCGTGCTCCTGGTGATGGCTGATGTCATCACCCAAAAAAACAAAGTCCAATTGACCAATGCTTCTCTCCCGTCTGAGTGACCATTGACTCTTTTAAAGTCCCTTTTTTTTATTACCCTACTACTAACTAGAGAGAGACCATGCCAAAACATATCTCGATTAAGGGTTGCACTAGACGCTGAATCAATTAACACTAATCTTAACGATGTGCACTATTTACCTACAAAGGCATGGGGGAAGGTAAACCAGACTTGCCTATTAAAAGAGTTTTAGAGAGAAGGGGGTGGGGGGAACAAGGTTACAAGAAGCCTCCGCGTGTCCTCAACCCCCCCCCCTACCACCGTTCAGTTCGACAAATCATTGGCCTCGGCTCATTCTCACACACACACACATACCCCCGCTCAACACACACTCGCAAAGATCTGTGCCATGACCGCAGCAACGATTGGAAACACACACACACACATGCGCAAGTTGCCCAGTCAAGACCTTTTTCTAGATTGTAGTATTCTTAAGTGGTGGTGTTGTGTTATCATATGTTCCATTTGAATATGCACACAGTAAGCCCAATGAACTCTAGCTACCTATTTGATTAGACGTCCAACCATGATGGCACACACACTGAGTAAATCGCAGTGAGTGCAGCATTATACTGACAGTTTTCACGACTATAGACAGCAGCTATTGGTTCCACCCCTTATGCCCTCTTGTAGTGTAGATGAATGATTTTGTTATCTCTTGTGTGTTATCTCTTATTTGAATTTTATTCCTTTTTTGGATTTGTACTATTTTATAATTGTTTTGTATTTGAATGACAGCACCTTATAGAGAAACACAGTGAGGAGTGGGATGTTGTTAGCGGCGTAGACAGGGTGGTTAGCTGACCTTGATTCAAGCAGTACACGCAAAACCTTTGAGGAAAAGCTGGGACGTTTTTTGCTGGGACTATGCTCATTCGCTGTCTGACGGGGAGTTGGATGAAAAGTTTGATACCACTTATGTCTGTAAGGTAAAAGAGACGCTATAACGAGCAGGTGATTAGCTTAGCTTTGCATTAAAGGCTGGAAACAAGGGGGTGGGGGGTAGTTTATGTGGTAATCATGTTACATGTAGTTTGTATGATTTTTAATAAGGCTAAGTGTCAAAAACAACAAATGGCTTTTTTAAGTGGGATTTGTTTCCAACCAAGAAATATTACAGAACATACATCCTGTAATTAGGGCAAATTTTAGTGTAAAAACTATTAAATAGTTAGCTTAGCATAGCATTCAGACTAAATTCAACCATGTTTTAAAGAAAGACATTGGTGGGCTGTGTTGCTTGTGCTTAGCTAAGCTAACCAGCTGAATGGGGATAGAGTCACATTTAACATACAGACTTGAGAGTGGTATGGATCCTGTTATCTTACTCTCTCACAGGAAGCAAATAAGCATATTTTCCAAAAATGTCAAACTTTGACAGGGTTTGTTTGTTCTCAGTGCCAGATGAAACCTATTTGCCACTTACTGTACTTTAAGACCACACAATGCAGGGTTTTTGACAATCACAGGAAGCTTAATTCCTGGGGAAACGTATACCTGCCGAAACCATACAGGTCAACATAAAGCTGAAAAAAGGCTAGCCCCATCTACTATTTGACCCGGCAGACAGCTGGTGATGACTGGTGGTGGTATATGATGAGTGATAGATAATAACCTGAACCAAGGAGAGGGAAGGTTGCTGAAGATGGGACCCAGAGTAAAAAGAGAGAGAGTAGCTCTTCTTTTCTGTCTCCCTTAAAGTTTACCCTGTTGTTTACACTCCCAGACGGGCCGCGGCTCCAAGAGCACAGCGAGCTACACTGTGGAGCAAAATGAATATGTGACATATCTGGCGGGTTTTTTTTACGAAGAGAGGGAAACGAGGGCCTCTAAGGCTCGCAGCAGGAGGATCACCCGCGTGCCCATTTTTGTCTTGGTGCACATGATCAGGAAAAAAGGATATCGGCCGCTATGGTAACCCCACAATCCTGCCCCCTAAACACACACACACACCAGCACTCCCCCCGCTAACTATTGTGAATCGACGAGCCCTTAATGATCAAAAACTGCACTAAAACAATCATGCCAGCCAACCTTGTGTGTTTCTTGTTTGTGAGAATGACAGTTAGACGGACCGCCACCACGGGTTTGTTTGAAAAACCAGTGGATGTGTCACTGGGATGGAAGCGCGCACGTATAGAGAGCACAGATCGCCACTTCTCAAACACACCGATTCTAAGAAAGACCACTCACTCACTATTTTACGCAAAAATACGTCCCCCTGTGCCCCACTGAAATCAAAGGGAAGTCTTAAAGAAAATTAGACAATCTGAAGAGGCCTTTATGCTTTTAATCATTTTTTTTTATGTCGTTCGCCCACACATCTTCTGACCAGATTCAGTTAAATTCCTGTTTCAAATTTCAAAAATCACCCACTCAACCTCACAAAATAACTGGACTGCCTGGCCACGTTCTTCACTGCAGGGAAACGCATCATAGTTGGCCAACCGACTGGCGACCATCTCATCCGCCTCGTAGAGAGAGAACTATTAGCTCTGCTGAGTAACACGATAACGATGGCTAAGGTGATTTATTTTCTAA
This sequence comes from Ammodytes marinus, assembly GCF_949987685.1. Lineage (NCBI taxonomy): Eukaryota > Metazoa > Chordata > Actinopteri > Uranoscopiformes > Ammodytidae > Ammodytes > Ammodytes marinus. The sequence goes on along the minus strand of NC_137220.1, from coordinate 20,940,962 downwards.
TCTATGGAAGTGCCTCTGTATTCCCATTATGCAATTTGTCAAACATGAATTCAGGTTCTTTTTTCTCACATATAAGCTATAGTGAATGGTGAAAATTTTATGTCAGGAGAGGAGAAGAAGAAAAAAAAACACAGCTCACTAGATAAATCGCAAGCATCTTTATATATAATACACATATATATTTATAGATATATACTTTTTTTTTATTTGCAAGATAAGCTCTGTGGCAGTCTAGTTATTTTTTGAAGCATGGCGTATACATCGCACAGTCATAGGATGCATCTGAGTACCAGTCTCTAAAAAAAAAACCCACACCACACAAAAAGAAACCCCCATGGCAAACACAACAATAGAAACATAGACGGTGATGATAAATGTAGTTGAGGATTTTAAAAACAAACAAAAAAAAGAACAGATTAGGTTTTGTTGTTTTTTTCTTTCTTGTTTTTTGATGGGAAGTATTGTTCTTGAAACTAAATGATGTTGATTGAGCCATGTGCAATGCCTTGGTAGAGGAATTGTGTTTGTTTGTTTGTTAGCGATTGTTTGAGGGTGTCGCGAGAAAAAGAGGGAAAACCCCTCTACGATTTGTTTAATTTTGTTTTTCAAGTCCACATGCTCTGGGACTCTAAACACGAGGGCGGAGAGAAAAGAATCCCAGTCTTTGTAAGTACGTTTTTTTGGGGGGAAATTGTGCTGAATTTTCCTTTTTTTTTTGTTTTTGTTTTTTCTGTTTTGTTTTCTTTTGTAAGAAAAAAAAACGTCATTTCTAATGATTTGTTTTCAGAATGTGGGAGGGCTGAAGGAACAATTTTGCAACTCATAAAAATATATATCACTTTTGAAAAACTGGTGCTTTCCTAAAGAATAAAGTACACTCAATCTCTATTATACACAAATAATAAACAAAAATTAAGTGTTATCATTAATGCAAAAATTTTAGGAAGACATGCATTATTCTATTTCTCTTTTTTGTATTTACCGATGAGGGGGGAAGGGGTTCATTGTATGAAAAAAGGTTGTTTGTGACAAAAGGCATTTTTCCCCCCCAACCTTTACACCATAAGCAGAGGAACAGTCATAGGGGGGAAAAAACCATGTAAAATCCTAACTTTTTCCTGGACTATTATCATCATTGTGTCAAACACAGGTGATCTGAACGCTGGGACTAAAAGACAAGATCTTCCCCGACTGTTGGGAGATGCACAAGTATTGGATTCCCATTTTAAAAAGAGAGAGGGAAAAAAGAATTTCAAGTTTGGACAAAGTCTGGTGAGATTTTTTGATTTAGTGTGAACATCCAGTCTGTTCAGATTGAATTTTGAATTTAGCGGCCTGTGTCTGCTGTCATCAATTCAAGTGAACCCCCCCACCCCTCCCCTTAACTCCCCTATCCTCCCCCTCAATCCCCATCTCCCACTGTAAATGATTCTAAATATTTGTTTGGTGACGTAGTGTTATAGACTCAGAGCATCTTAAAGGTTGTCCCTAAAAAGTGCCTTTTGTTCACAGATTTCCATCTTGTAATCCTGAGTGCTCATCTCAAAAGACGAAAAAAAGTCCCCCTCCTTTCAAACTTCTATATCTTTCTCTTCCTCTTCTTGGAGCTTTTTAAAAGCCGTATACATAGTACTAAAGGAAAGTGGTGTGATTTAGTTCCTCTTTTTATTGTTGAATAATTAAGAAAAGCATAAAAAAAACGTGAAAAAAAATCTGTCTTGCTTCTCTTCCTCTGTATCTTGTCTTCTTCTGTCTATCTTGGACACTGGAGTAGTCTGTAGCCGCGTAACCCTCTCCTCCTCCTCCTCCCACCCTTCCTTTCCCCTCCTTCCTTTTCTCCTTTCTCCCTTTTCTCTGAACGGCGGGGTAAAAAAAAAAAAAAAAAAAAAAAAGAATTAAAAAAATACGCAAAGTTTTTTTTTTTGTCTGAGCAGAATGCAGTTAGCTCACATGTTATTCTTGTCTGTACGCTTCACATTGTATTACCATACCCATCTTCTTCAGCTTCTCCATTCAACAGCTAATGTAAGTGAACAAGTTACACCACGGGGCTCTGGGCTGTGCTGAGGATATGGAGGGGGGCGCGGTTAAATTTTTTTTATCCCCCTACCTCCTGGGAGCCGACAAATTGACTCTGGTTGGAGGGAGAAGAGAACTCTTTTTGGGAACTTTTGGGTTTGGAGAGTGGCGAGGGCTTATAGCCAGAAGGACGAGTTTAGGGAGGTTTGTTTGTAATCCTTGTTTCTATCTATATTTTTTTTTTATAATTGAATTGGAACTTTTTTCTTTACTTTTTTTGACATTGTTACAGCGTATCTTAGGCAGCAGGAAATCGTGCTGTGTCGAGACCTTTGATTATGCACCTTTCTACTGGTTGAATGAGACCAGCTATTTAAAAAATAGTATTAAAAAAAAACTGAAAAACAACTCGAAGCACCTTACTAAAAAGCGGACCGGTTCCACAGCACGGGGACTGAAAGGCTCAGATTCAGCACAATCATGAGAGAGGTTCCACATCGCTTCACGATATATTCTAAATAATCGATTCACCGCCATTCTAAATCGCAGTGTTTTACGATAAGACATGTTGACCAAAGTGATATGGTTTTAAAAAAATAACTCTTAAAGAGGACTTTGGCGACTACAACAGAGAAAGCACCTTTTTGAAAATCCACCAGCAAAAAAAAATCAAGTGAATTTTGAAATTACATATATATGCAACTTTTTATTTTTTTTTCCGTCATCGAAGCAAACAAAGCCAGCAGCAGTATTATCAATCAAGCCCTCGACAAGGGAAAGCGCCACAGTTGAGAAGCCATATCAGAGACGAACAGGCTGCAGGGAGCAGAGAGAGAGAGAGAGAGTGTGTTTTTGTGTGTTTGTGTGCGCGTGCTTTGTCAGTCTCCAGTATCTGCCCCCTGCACCGTTCAAAGAGCCCAGTCGGACCCTGTGGCCAAACCGTCCGCCTTTTTATTTTTTATTATTTTTTTCAACCTCTTTAGTTTGTTATTAAGACGTTTTGTAGGACGCTGGGCCGTAGCCGGGTGTAGTCTTGAACCTCCCTCCTGGCTGGCCTAACTCTTCGCCACTTCCCCTTTAAACTGCTCCTCTTCCTCCTCCACTCAGAGCTGCGTCCCAAACCTCACACGCACCCCCCAGAGCCCATGGTGAAATGCATGTGTTAATTACAGTTTCTTTTCCATAATAATAATAAAAAAAACACAGTTTGAAAGGAGCAGCCCCTTTACTTGATTGAATAAAAGGATGTTCTTGACTGTACCATGCATATGTCGGCTGTGATTATTCCTGTGTCGTTTCAGTGGTGGGGACAAGACATGGTCTGGGGGCCTTGGTGGAACAAGCACTTACATACAAGTTTTAAACATAGATCGTATGGTTTTAATACATTGATTTAAAAAGCGCACAAGAGATGCTACAAAGTGTCATAAGATAACATGAGAGAATATAGTCAAGCAATAAAATAACTATTACAACAAGGCAAGAGCGAGGCAATATCAATAAAGGTGGAATGTTAAAGCTATAATGTGTAACTTCTGTCGCCCCATGAGGAATTTAAGTTATTACAACAACAACACTGGCGGAGCATCTACCTGAGGTAAGCCTTTGGAGAACGTGCATGGATTGTACCTTCCACTGTATGTCTAGGTTTTTACTTAGCAGTAGAATCAACAACTGAAACCTTTCGTGGCCACTTCTGTAGTTCCTGCGCTAGTGTCAGGGGGTGACACCAGTTTGTAAACGCTTCCATACTGAGAAATATAGAGAGAGATTTGTGGAGCTGATAGGCTTAATCAACTATGTATCAACCCATTTGGCAACGGCTTGAATGTAACCGTATTTCATTTACATGAAAAGTAACGCAATATAGCTTTAAAGTGGAAAAACAAGGTAATAAAACAAATTGTAAACAAATGCATACAGTAATGTATTTAAACACAAACGGGCGCATACAGACTTGTAGGCCTATAACATTAGGACATTATAGAAATGCCATCATGAATGAGTTTTTAAATGTTTTTTTCTAAGTGGACACAGATGTTGAGGTTCTAATCTACAGGAAGTGCATTCCAGACTTTGGGGGCCCTGGCGGCGAAAAAGCTTGATTCCCCTCCGGTCACAAAATTGGACCTGGGAACAGCAAGATGTAGCTGATTGGATGAGCTAAGACCATGTTCAGACAGACTCATAGGACCCGGATCAGTTTACTGTTTCATGTAAATTCATTGTAGATGCAAAGTAAGTGTTAAGAAAGAACATATCATAGTTCATTATGGCTGTCGGCATCTAACAACTCATTAATATGAGATCGTTTTTATTTAGTTTAGAGTACATGCCTAACCACTAGTGTAAGGAATAGATTTTTTTAAAAGCCCAGTTCAGCCTGTTCCTGGATTCTGTAGAATATATTAAGACGAAATTCACGTTTTAAAGCTGAACCAATTCATATTTTTCATATATGAACAATGGGTCAAATTATTATGTTTTATGTGAAAGTGGTGATGGAGTCCCTAAGAATCGGTCAATTACCCCTCAGCACTCAGGAGCATTTTAGAATCTTTAAGCTCATTGTTTTGGTTTTAAGGGCCTGTGACTTTACCGCTTCGATTCAGTCTCTCAGCTCTCAAACTCACTGCACACACAGTACTAAACATTAGCCAAGGTTAGCGACTATAGCTGATGAAAATATGAAGTGTTTGAAGTTAAGAGCCATGTGTTCCCAGGAGTTGGTAGAGTGCATGCTAATGTTGCTACGTGTCTGAATGGATGTGTAAACAAACAGCAACTTTATCATATGTTAATAGTTGTTTGTTTTTAGATTTAAACAATCACTAGAGCTTATAAGTTAGCCTATCTATAGTGTAACTAGAGGGAGAGAGCAGTGTCACAAGGGGAAATAAATTAGCTCTCAGTGAAAACTCAAACAATAGGCCTACACTGTCATACTCCCATTGCTACTTTTGCATTGTGAAAAAAAACTTTGGATATGGCAAATATAGGCCTACATATTTGCTCAGATACAATTCATTTGTGACAGCTTTAAAGGTGCTGTAGGCGGAATGGTTCTTTTAGATAACTTCCTGTCAGTTACTGCAGTTAGCAGTCCCCTCGCTCGTCCCTACGTCACCACATTAATGCACTGCGGTCTTCAAGCAGCGAGTTATCTTGTGTCATCTCAGATCCATAAGTGTGATAAAACATGATAAAAGTAAAAACCATCAAAACAGACATTGGGAAGGATTTTTACCTGCTCCGCCATTGTAGGCGCATACACATTCGCCCATCTGTTGCTCTGGCGTGCACCGGCAGTGAGACCATGGAGTGTATGAGTGAGACGAGTATCTGCTTGTAGCGTTTTCTTTTCTGATTGGATAAAAATTTCGGGATACTCCAATAAGTTTATTTGCCGATTACATGTAAAGCAGCTGACTGAGATATCGGCTTTATGAAACGCGCACATTATGTAAGTGATCACTGTATGAATAAAGAGCGATTTTACACCAAATATTAACATAAATAAACCGCTTACTTCACCTTTAAGGTTTCAAAGGTGAGCACATAGTCAATTGCGGCGGCTCGCCCATATAGAGGGCGATAGGGCGCCGCCCTCCTTGACCCATACCAGCAAAAAAAACTAAAATATAATAATGATAATAATAATGATGATTTTTTTTATTTATAATCATACTGTTGGGTTTCAATACAGTTTTTACCTGCATCTAAGTATGAATATCATTGTACAATCAGCGTCTGTGTTCTGTACCATCACTCTGAGGCGATTTCGGGCTGTTTTTTTTTCAAACTGCAGGCCTCGCAATCTTTCTTTATAGGTCAATGCCTCCATGGTCAGGTCAATGCATGGGTCAATGCCATGGACCTATAAAGAAAGGTCAATGCTTGCAATGCAATCTCTATGGGTTCCGGGAGTGCTTGCCCCAACGTGTTGTCGTCATACGTACAGTAAACAATGAACCAATTACAGTGACTGATACAGACACATGTCCGGTCTGCTACCCAGAGCGGTCATTTTCAAGACCAACACAGATAACTTTATATCAACTCAGGCTGGGCTGGCAAGCTACTTGATCATGTAATAAAAAGGACTAGGTCCTTCCCAGATAAAATGTAGCCATCAAGCAAGTATCTACCAAGATGGATTGGGAGATGGTATAACCGCGGATTTTCACGGGGCTCGTTTGAACGGATAACGAGGCTAGCAGGATGCTAAGGAGCTAACGCTCTGTTCTGCTGCCGCTGCATGTTGAATATGGACTGTATACTGGCTTTTGACCCATCCTAATGGCAGCACAGACACTACATGGACAACTTCGGGTGTCACCCCATGCATCATCTCTCAGAAAAGGTAAAACAAACATTAGACATCAATCTGCATATGGACGAGCCAGCGCCGTTCAACAGCTGATCCATACACTGTTTACTCTGACAGCTGCTATCACCGTCCGGCATAAACCCGCCTACCAAGTAATGGTGCTGTAGACACAGTAACCCAAACCAATGTGATGGTTAGCACTGTTAATGTACTAGCCTCCATATGCTATGTCAGCATCCATTTTTGTTTAATCAGAACACAACTGCTGCGCCTAAAATAAAATGTTATCAGATTAAGTCAATCAGATTATTCTGATTAATTTTAGAGCAGGTCTCTTCACTTTTAAAGGAAGCCTATCTGAGGAGCACACTGGTAAAGGACAATGTATCTGTGATGGCCACAGCCGGATAATTTAATCATTTTAGAGCTAAAATAATTTTATTCAAGAAAAACAAATTTAATGTCCAAAAATACTGTACAGTACAGTTTGTCTGATGTTGCCTTATAGTGGTTATTATGCCAGATGAACAGGAAAAACAAACTGTTAAATGCAATATGACATCGTCATATTAGCTATCTGATTCAGGTTAATTTGCCCATTCAATGGGTCATTTTAGCCGTCATGGCAACACTTGATTTTATTGTATAAACCTTTCCAATTGATCGATTTATTGATGGAGTTTGTCTTTGTGTCATTTTCACAGTTGGTTTTTCCCTCTGAAGTCGATACATGCAGCTAAACGGGAAATCACCAGTCGTTAATATGTCACATCATACAGTAGCCTGCGTATTGGCCATAGGTGTTCCCTGCCTTTATCCATTGCATGCTGGCATAGCAAGGTTGGATGAATCCACTAGAGGGCAGTGTTTGCTTTGTACATTCAGATTCAGGATGCTGCTTCTAATGAGGCACAACTAGTCACAAGGCCTGAAAGCCTGCTGATGTTCAAAGGTGCACTATGCAATTTCAGAGGAAGGGGATATGTTTACATTTGCAGAGCCTGCAGTTAGCTTTCAAAAACACTTTCTATACTTCTTAATTTTGAATTTTCTGATCATAAATCAGACAAAATTAGGCACCTACAAACAAACGTAAGCCTAGAATTCTTTTTTTAACAAAACTGTTGGGGCCCTGCTTACGTTGAGTAGCTTTTAATGTAGCTTGCTAACTTCAAACAGTGTTCAAGGGATCCAATTTTCTTGTGAAGAAAGGTATGGTTATTCAGTTATGAGAATATACCTTAGAAAATGTTCACTTCTCAGACCCACCCAGAGTTACATTGTGCACCTTTAATATAGCAAAGCCTAGTGACTAGGCTTAGTCTATAGTACGTTGATGCTGTTGAACTGCCATCACACAGAGAGAATGGAGACATTTAGTTATTTCTCTTTGTACAGTTATAGTCCGTTTATGGAGAACCTTTGCAGTTACAAAAAGCAGTGCAGCACATTCCCACCTCACACACCACATCCAGGCCAGCTGTCATGATCATGACAAGCTTTATAATGCCGTATTAGCCGTAGTGGACCATCATCAGCCCATCTGCAGTGTCATGGTGGTGACTGATTCTTTTAATTAGCCGTTTTGTTTGTAGTTGAGCCTTGATATGCATAACAATGTCAGTTTTATCTCTTATCTTTTTGAAGTGGTTGCATTGTGATTGTTTCATCTATGGTATGTCATTCTGTAGTCCACTTTACTTCTCTTCAAAGATGGAAGTCGTTTCGAGTCTCTTAGAATTCTATATATTACTCCCTTTTACCAGGTTTTGTTTCATCTTTTAAGTCATTTTCAGCCTGCCCCTGCTTGTTGTATGAACGATAGGATTATTTTTAAATTGAGCCTGATTGGCAGCATTAATCAAGTAATGCAGGGCAGTGATTGAGCACCATTAAAATTAAGTGTCCTTTTATCTGCAAATACATCTGCATATAAGAACAAGAGGACCTAACCATTTGGGTTATGTAGTTAACATGTAAAGTGTCTACCCACCTGATGTGGTTCAAATCCTGGTTAAACTAAGATATAAAATGGTAATAACTTTTACCAAATGTGACCTTAAAAAGGTGCTATGAGGAACTTTTTATTTTCTGAAACAGTCAAATTTTTCCTGTGATGATCATAAATGACATGTAACAGCAAACAGGACCATTAGTGCAAAGAATGCTATTTTTATATAGTTTTTCTTAATGCCTTTGTCATGGGGGACGCTCACCCAGGAACAACAGCTGGCGTAGTAAAAACACTTTGCAAGAATTCACAAAAACTGAAAGTTCCTCAGAGAACCTTTGATGATCAGTTTCTCCTATTGCTTTTAAAATTGAAATAGAAGATCTTACATAAATTAATACATAATCAGGATCTCGGAAAATGGTACAGTAGATTTTATGGGTAGTGTTAATTAGCACCAGAAGCTATCAGTAGACACAACAGGTCCACATATGAGTGGCTTAAACAGGGCAGGCACAGCATGTGTATGGACTCCGATTGGCCGATTATCTGTGGGTGGGTACAGAGGTGAAAAGAATAACCACCAGATACGTATTTGTCAGTTTAGTTCCCCCCCCCTCCCGCTTTCAAACCGGGTGATAAGCCCCACAGCCCAGCAACATAATTTCATACACATACAAACGAGAAAAAAAAAGGTCATCATGTTTCTCTGCCAGTTTCATTCTTGGGACGTACGTACATGAGGCTTACAGGTACATACAAGCAGTTACACACACTGATAAATGTTGTCGAAGTGCAGTGAGGAGGAGAATGTGCTTCCATACAATCCAGCTGCAGCATTAACAAACTTACAGAGAATGAGAGAATGCAAAAAAAAAAAAAAATTGATTACATTTTCTTTTTTTCAGCTAAACTGTAACGCATCCATCTGCACAGGCACACGGACATGTACTCACACACGCAGACACAAGCACTCGCTTTCGTCGCAAACCCCTTCACCTCACCCCCCCCCCCCCCAATCCCCTAACCCCCCCGCAATGTTCACAAAGCGCGTCTAAAATCAAATTATAGATCTCCCTTAGACAAACCCCACACATTCCATTGGAATTCACGTGGATTTTATCATTCTTCCACACTTGTTTTTTTCTTTCTTTCTTTCTGACCTTCCTGCACACAACATCCACTTTGTTTGCGACGTTTAGTGTGTAACCCCGACCCTTAACCTAACCCCACCCAGTCTACCCTTCCCTACCACGCCCACCCCACACCCCCCTCTGCTGGCTCTCCCCTCTTCTCTCCGGGTTTGAGCTGAGGTTGGTAGCTGTACAGCAAATGGGAGGTGCAGTCTTTAAGCTGAGCCGGAGATGTGGGGGGGTAGGGTTAGGGGGTAGGGTTAGGGTTAAGAGGGAGGGAGGGAGCGGGGAAGGCCATCATCTCCTCCGCTCTTCAGTCGTCTTCCAGTCCCTGGTTGAGGAGAAAGTTGGCTGCCAGGTTCTCGTTCTTCTCGCAAGCAAAGTAGGCCTGGATGACCAGCGCCTCGGGGAAACCCAACGCTTTTAACTGAGAGAGAGAGAGAGAGAGGATTTAAGGCAAGTTTATTAATATAGCACAATTCAGACACAATGCCATTCAGGGTGCTTTAGTAAGAAATTTTAAAAAAGGCCTTATTTTTAAAACTCGCGAAAGAGCCGGCGAGCCTATTAATGCTGTTGGACACATTAATCGAGTGCAACTTATGTTATTTGGATAAAATAGATTAAACTATTTTAGTGTCTGGGACACAAAGAGTTATGCGTCTTGGACACACCTACTTGAAAACTTGAATATTGTGTCAACTGATATTTAATTGCCAACTGTCATCTACACTACAATTTGGTGGATGTGATCTAATGTAGGCTAATCATTAATCTTGATGTATTAAAAATGTTGGATTAAAAATAAAATAACAGGTTAAAAATGGAAACAGAAAAGTCTTCAGATTTGATTTAAAAAGAGCTGAGAGTTGCAGCAGACCTCAAGCCCTTTGGGAGTTTATTCCAGATATGTGGAGCATAAAACCTAAAAGCTGCCTAACTAGAAACAGTGGGAGGGAATTCCACGATGGGAAACGAAAGAAAAATAAATGTTAAAAAGACTCACCCTTTCGATGGCTTCCTTCTCCTGAGGTGTGACCTGGATGTAGTTGACAGGCGCGCCCTCCTCCCCGGCCGCCCCCAACTCTCCCACCTCTGGCACGTCTGCCCCCTCTCCCACCGGCTCGTTCAACATCTGGATGAACAGCTCCTGATGCTGACTGATTTGCTGGAGGAAGAGACGCACACAGACACACACACACACACGAGAAGAGGTAATGGTTAATATCTGAAACATAGCTACAGGAATTAAGGATACACAATATCCGATATACCGATATCGTTAGACTCATTCGGCCGATAGCGATATATAACATTTATATAATCTATTTCTTTCCCACACCTAAATGCAGATATCAAGTCTCTTCTGTAGAGGAATTAACATATTATTGTTATGTAAACTCTTAGTGTCTCTTAGTTTTTCGGTTATTTTTTGGGCATTGTCAAGCTTTATTAGATAGTACAGAGTTGAAATGGGGAGACAGAGAGAGAGGAGGGATGACCTGCAGTAACGGTCCACGGGTCGGATTTCAACCCGCGACCACTGCAACGAAGGCTGGAGCCGATATGATACGCGCTTCATCCACTACGCCACCGGAGCTCCCATGTAAATCTTTTTTTGTTGGATAAAAGAGTTTTTATTTTGTGTAAAATAAGAAAAATACTTTTGTGCTTTTCCCCCTCGCTCGGCGGCGGCCTGTGGCTTCAGAGACAATAAATAGAGATGAGCGTGGCGGGAATATAAATAGGACACATGGATCTGGTCTGAATAGTTGTGCCAGTAGTACAGACAGCGTTACCTGTAGGAGTTGGGGGTTCTCTCTGCCTAGTTGCTGGAGGAGAGCCGGTAGCAGAGCGGGGTTCTGCTGGATGGCCTGTCTCATGTGCAGGAACTGGGGCTGGGTCCGCAGGAATGCAAGTGGGTTCTCTCCTGGTGACATGCAACAAGAACCACGTGCATTAGGGCAACATTTCAGACGCATTATTTTCCATTGCACAGCCGTCTCATCTTGTTTTTTTTTTTGTTTTTTTTTTTTTACACTTGAATAAATTAAAAACAAGATAATTTAGTTTAAAAGGTTCCTTGTGGGGTTTTGGGTAAGTAGTTATCAAGAAGTTTTTTTAATGTGCAACTGATCCGTAAATATTTTCAAATGTAGCTTATTATAAGTCAAATGAATCAGAACACACAGACGTTAGTCAGTGAGTCACATGATGAGTCACATGATGAGTCACTGAAAAAATCAGTGAGGCTGTGTACTTTGATTCTTTGCTTTAGCAACAATGTTTTTGAAACTTTCATGCCAATAAAGCCCATTTGAATTTGATACAGATAGATAGAGATAGAGACAAAAACATTGTCTGCATGTATCTTTGGACCAAATGGAGTGGCGTCCCTCACCCTCTGCTAGGGACGGGGCTTCTGTGGGTCCAGATGCGGGGGCCTGTGCTGGAGGATTACTCTCCTGCACTGGGCTGCTGGGGATACCCTGGAACACAGAAATACAACCGTCAGTCCCATAACACACTCACACACACATTTGTTGCATGTTTTGAAAAGCACAAAGATATGAGTTTTATCAAAATCAGTGAAGGTCGGCTACCTGTCTGTACTGTGCACTGAAAAAAATGGTGTTAATACACAGCCTACGCTCTGTAAACTGGTACACAAAGGGTATGTAAACAAAGGGGGTCCACCGTAGCTTAGAGAGCATAAGCTGTATAGTAGATTTATAGCACAGACACAGTACAGGTGGTGGATGGTGGGGAGATATTCACCGATTTTGAAAAGAAGTGACTTGACAACAAGCATTGTGCAGAATCGCTGACTCGCCTTTAAATGGTAAATGTGGGACAATTTAGAGGCAGCGGTTTATGATGCGACACAATTCCACAACTGTATTGCGTAAAACTAAGTAGAGTAATATGGTATGCACCACACTGACGAATGAGGGCGGAATACAATTTGAAAACACCTCGCATTTATTTATTCTAATTTATTTCCTCCACAGTGCACATACAGCGTGCTTTTGGGAGATCACATGGTGCGCGTCACCATCGATTAATTACAATGAAACTACATCAAGGCACAGAGTGACTCATACAGATTAGCATCAAGTTCTTCAGGTTTTTCAGCCTAGTTAGCCAACATCTTCTCGAAATGGGACTTTCCCCCAGAATACAACAAAAAAAAAAGCAGCGAGATGATTACTACAACCGACAGACAGTGGTCATTGGGCACAACCCTAATTTTTTGGAGCATATTTTAACCACTTATCCATTCTGGGAAATGCACCTAAATCTGTATCTGAGGTAGCCTGGTCCTACCAGACCATCGTACTTAAAGGCCTACTTCACCGGTTTGAATATGAAGGTGAATTGAATTCTGAGATCCTATGTAGTATAAATGTGCAAAAAAAATTAAAATCGGTTCATCCTAGCCTGAGAAAAGGCAGAAAGAGTGTTTTTTTTAACCCTATATTTCTCCTTCTCGTGACATCACAGAAAGAGAAATATAGGGTTAAAAAAAAACGTACTTGTAAATATTACTGTGATGTCACAGTAAAAGACATCACAGTAATATTTACAAAGTAATTTTTTTTTTTAACCCTATATTTCTCTTTCTGTGATGTCACGAGAAGGCCTTCTCGTGACATCACAGATGTCACGAGAAGGCCTTTTCTCAGGCTAGGATGAACCGATTTCAATTTTTTTCGCACATTTATACTACATAGGATCTCAGAATTCAATACACCTTCATATTCAAACCGGTGAAGTAGGCCTTTAATTTCATTTGTACAGAAGTGAACGTTATTGACAAACGTTCACTGACTTGGAGGCAGGTGTCGGTTGAAGTGTAAAACTATTGGATCTGCCCAGTGCCACTCTGGATCTACCAACCAATCGCATAACGTTTGGTCGTGACGTATGTCATGAGCCGTCTTCTGACTTCAACTGAAACTGGCGCGCGACTTCGACGTCATCGTTCTCAGCCACTCACTCTGTTCGCTTATTGGACCGGCAGAAATCTGCCTGAGCAGGAATACATGAATACACCGCAGCCCCAGACTGACTTCTGAAGTGAAATGAAAATTGAGCGGAAGTAGGTAGGTGGGCGGTGCCAGGCTATATCTGAGGCATACCCAATGTAAAATGTAAGCTGTTCCTGAATCATTTGAAGTACATCAAACTTCATCACACCGATTTCTTTTTTGCACACCGATGCATGTAGATGACTAAAGGTGGAACATAGGGGGACAGATTCCACCTTTGTACTAGAGAGGAGCGAGGAAACACCAGGCATTTAAGCGTAGTAGCCATGGTTGCGGTGTTGCTGCCTGCTTTTACAAGGGAATTATCTTTTTACATTACAGCCAAATAGCAGCTCCTACAGTTTACATGTGTTCAGTTAGTCATTACGTTGGGATGCTCCAGCTGTGTCATGTCATTAGATTTATAACCAGTAAATCACAGACAGCAAGGATAATTCTGTCATCCATTGTGATCGCCTTCGACTCAACATTCTCGTGGGAAAAGGTAAAACACTTTTCAGCTCTGCCGGCGGGCCTGCGTTGGCTCGGGACTTGTCAGAACATCCGCGCCTGTCTATCTGTCCACTTGCCTCTTATAGAATATGTATTACCAGGCGCCAATCGCCTTCCGTCTGAAAAGGCCTTAAAATGTGGGTAAGCTGGGCGTACACCAAGAGTTTTATAAACACTGACTGCAGGCATTTTCATTTCGACTCTCCATGCGTTTCAGTGAATCAAGATTTATTAATGCATAGTGTTTGCCCTGCATATCATTTACTGTGTTATGTCTGAGCCTGACCGTTACCACTCAGGACAGTACATGTATAAAACGCCAAAAGGGAAGATGGAAAGCCGGACTGTGTGCATGTCAAGTAGAACAAAAATATTGACTTCATGTGTGTGTGTGTGTGTGTGCATGCGTTACTTACAGTAAGAAGGTACTCCACAGCTCTATGGGGGTTGTTGAAACTGGCCCGGAGCGCAGCCACAACTCTCTCTCTTTCATAGCCCATAGACATGATCTCCGTCAGCATGACTTCGTATTCGGCTCCAGTCACTGAAAACACAAACACAAAAAAAAAAAATCACAGACGACAAGGTTACTCCCGCTGTATATTTTTCAGGGAGGACCAACTGTAACATTAACAGGAAAAACCTAATGTAGAAACCTAATGTTTTATCAGAAAATATACTCTCATTTACAGGGTTTATTTACTAATAGCAATAAGCCTATTTTGCCACTGCAAAATCAAATCAAATCTATATTTTTCACAGACAAAAAAAATACTTTCCATACACAAAAATCAAATGACACTTAATACAACAGAACAGACAATAACAAATAATGAAAGATCTGAATCCAAACTTTAAATCATAAGTTCAGTACACCAAGAGATACACCATGGGCTGCTTAAGTAGCAACATTCTACATGCACAGTACATGTTTGAGTCTGCACTGCTCTCTGTGGCAACACAATAAAAAGGGATGGTGTACTTTTGTCACAGCCTAAATATAGGAACAGTGTGCATTGCACCGCAGCCTGTAAAGTCCCTGACTCACAGCACTAACAATTTCTGGCATGGCAAAGTATCACTGAAGTGTCAGACAAGACAGTAAGCGCTGTGATATCATACCACTAAGAACACTGTTGAGTGAGCCAATACCCAGACTACCATGAGACCATTGACACCATTACAGCTGCTTCTGTACAGCATATGACACAAGTCTGGCATGAGTCCATGTGATACCTACCGAGTGCTGAGGAGGCATCCAGGCCCTGACCCCCGCCACTGGAGCTACAACACACAACAGGGGAAGAGGGGGAACCATTTAAAATCAAGACAACCTACACAACATGTCTGTGATGCAAAGCAGGAGATAGTGTTGACTTTAAAAATCATCAAACATCCATATACCGATATCAACATACATTTAGGATTTATTTAATATCACAATTCTATCAGGTCTTTTTTATAACATCTTATGATATTAAGTTAGTTAGAAGGTTCCTTCATAGTCGGTCCTATCATCAAAAACAATCTTTATTGATCCCTTCAATCGCCAATAGGAACAAGCCTAGTTCCCTTCAACTCGGAGGTGGACCATTTCCCAGTAGGGATTTCTAATTTCAAAGCGCTCCAGACAACTGCAAAGTCGTATCGTTTCCGCTACTACTAGGAAAATACAAACGCCGTTCAAAGTCAGACGTCCTACTCTTAAGGTGCGAACACACTACACGCGTACAGACGCATATAAAATCGTCTATTTTTCCATAGGGAACCATTGGTTTACGCGCGTATATGGCGCGTAGATGCGTCACTCGCGCTAAAGCAACATTTTAGCCGTGTTAGCCGCGTATGAGCCGCGTATATACGCACCTACGCAGCTACGATTAGCCGCGTTGGCCAATCAGCATTAGGCTTGACCCGACGTCACATACATTGGCACGGTCGGAGAACAGTGTACTGTACACAGAGGCTGATGAGAGACACCGAGGAGGAAAATGTATTGCAGGCAGCCGAGCCGGTGCTGTGTGACAGCAGCTCGGGAATAGAAGACGTGGGGAGAGTAAACCAGGAGAATGGACTTCCTGGTTAATTCAGTGAATATGTGCGGCTGTGCTTTTGCCGATAAAACAAGTTAGCGCCGTATAGCATTAGTTAACTAACCCGGTTGTGTGCGGGCGGCTAGCGCGTCATATTATGAACCCAAACATGACGGCTATGTCCGGGGGACTTTCACAACAAGTACAGCGAAGCACCGGTGTTGATCTACGCCAGCCACGGTCCCCTGTCACAGCCAGGTAGGGTAATGTTGGCTACTTGGCTTTATGTTGTGCCGCCGTGCACCGATGCTGTAACTGTGTTTGTTATGTAGCTGCCGTGAATATGCAATGCTGTTTTAATGCTAGGCTATTTGTGCTGTTCAGTTTGTCTTTTGGCACAGGTGTTGTTGTTGTTTTTGTGCGGACATGCACGCTGTTGTGTCGTGTCGGGTCTGATCGCAGCCATGGTTGATTAGGGGAAATACAGTATCGGGAGGGAGACTACGCACGTTACGCGCGTAGAACCATTTTTGACACAAAATGATCAAGCAACATTTTAGCTGCGTTACGCACGTAAATCTTACGCGGGTAACACGTGTAGTGTGTTCGCACCTTTATACTCGGAGCATATTCATCTACCTCGACTTTGGGGTAGGAAATCGGAGGTTGCAGCTGGGAAATGCTCCTATTCCGAGTCGTATGGAGCGCAGCATTTGATTCAGGTGTATCAGGGGTGTGCTTATCACATCACAGGTGGAGGCAGTGCTTAGTTTGGTTGGTAATGAGAGGGCGAGGCTTCTCCCCAGAAATCTGAGCGGAGTTTTTGAACACATGTTTTGAGAAAGGACTCCCTCATACATTAGGAGTCTCTAGTCACACCGGGGAGCCATAATAAATTAAGATTTTTTTTTTTTTTACATTTTTCATAATAGGTTACCTTTACTACCTTTATACGTGTTGTATAATAATCATCTTGTACCTGGCTGGCTGTTGTGGTTCTGTGGCTGTGGCACTTGGCTCGTCTTTGGCCTCGTCTGAGGGAGCGGGCACAGGTGCTCTGGCGGGGGCAGGAGCAGGGGCTGGGGCTGTGGTCGAGGCAGCTGTTGACGTGGAGCCAGAGTCCTGCACTGGGGGCTTGGGGGCTTCAGAGACTGGAGGCGAGGCGGCAGCTGCAGGCTTAGCCTTTTTTTTTCAGTTCAAAAGAAGGTGGTGTTAGACAAGTAACTTAACAGTGAAGCACTAGAAGTCATTCACCCAATTGTCTGCCGATACATTAGCTCGGACATTAAAAGTTTAAAAACCCCTATTAAACCAAACTCCATATGTAAGTGCTACAATGAGATCTCACCTTGGACACCATCACTACAACAAAATTCTTCTCGTCTATTTTGTAGTCCTTTATGGGCGTGTCATCCTGCAGGATTTTCCCAGCGTATATGAGCTTCTGCCCGGATACTGGAAAGTTGTCTTTTCCTCTTTCTGCTTCTATCTTCTCTTTTAAGGCCTTCACCTGTTGAAAAAATAGGAGGATTCATTCATCAATAATGACCTACTAGCAAGTGCTTCCTAATGGTCTCCTAGATCATTCATTTTTAAGCTTTAATATCCATCCACCTTTCCTTTACATCTTTGATCTCTGGCCTTCAAAAAAAACAGGACAAATATTCTAGCAAGCAGGCATTCACTAAATACAATCTGTCAATACGGAAAGCATCATAGCTGACCTGCAAAAAGTAAAGTTAAAAGAGCTTGTGCAGTGGTTTCATTCAGATTCAGTGCATTACAAAGCATGACAGTGCTCTACCAAAAGACCACAGAAGAGAACAGTTCCCTACATGATATCCACTATAACCAATATTAAACACCCTCAACATCAATCGACTGACACGATCTAAAGTTCACTTGACGGTGGCCACTGGCCGTACTGGCCCCACGTAACACATTTGACCATGCTAACTAACTTTAGCCACCTCCTTGGGAAGTTAACAGTAAGGCTAAACGTAATTGGCAGTGTCATAAGCGTTAGCAGTAGCACTCATAGTGCAGTGGGCTTCACAGAAGTGCCACAGTTACACAGTAAATGACACCATCCGTCACCGAAGAGCAGCAGCAGCAAAGGTGCCACGAGACTAAGTTGAAACTGTGAGAAACCCCTTTGCAGCCACTTCGCGGTGACTTTGTTAAACGGGCTGCTCGGCTAGCTTACAGGCTAACGTTTGCTAGTTTGCTTTCGCGTTGTTTAGCACCAGTTTCATGTGGGCTGCCGAACTGGTAGCACGCGCAGTCACCGGGCACCCTCTCTCCCAACTGCAACAATGGTTCTTTAATTGTAAATATCAGATCAAATTGTTGGGTCCACGCGTAAAGTTTCGACATATGTCCCGCAGCTATGGCTGTTAGCTTAAGTTAGCCAGTGTAGCTAGTAGCCGCTCACCGTTTGCTCGGGGTCTATATCGATCTGGATCGTCTGCTGCTGCAGCGTTTTCAGCGTGATCTGCATGGTGGCAGGGGCCGACACGGGGTCGGGCGTGCTTCGATTAGAGAAATGGTCGCTCGCTAAATCAGTTAATTTGTTTCAATAGTTGGCGTTTCTGGCGAGATAACAACTAGCCGAAAAATGTGTGTATCCATGAGCTCTCAGCAAATCGCCATCTTTGGTGACAAGTTGGTGGTGCGGCGAGAACAACTTCGCCGTGAGGTACGAGATCTCGTGCGGCCAGACGCGACTATTGTGAGCTGTTTACAGAGGTTTTTCTTGGCTATTTTAAATATCTGCAATTTTAGTTTTTCAGTAGGCCTATTTATTGGTACAGTTTATCAAATAAGGATAATTATGCAAGACACAATTATATTCCCCACCCAGGTAAGAATAATAATAATATCTTCCAATAGGCCAGCAGTTCTTCATGCTATTATTCGATAGGCTAGATTGATTGTAGTTGAAAAACTGACTTGTAGACCCATAATAGCTTAAAGTCCTACTAGCCTACTCAGAATGGGCAAATATAGGCCTACATTCAGGATAGGCCCATTATAGGCTAAAGTGAAATCACAATTTAATGTAATAAAGGTGCTCCGAGGAACTTTCAGTTTTTGTTAAATCTTGCACTCCCTTTGGACAAAAGCGGTAGTGTTTTAGGGCCCACTCACACTAGTGCCACGGCCCCGTGCCAAAGCTCATTAGCATACTAAAGTCTAGAACGTTTGGCTAGTGTGACCACGCCAACTGTATTCCAGCACGGAACAGCCCCTTGGCCACGGCACACCTGGGAGAGGTGTGCCGTGGCCAAAGTACAGATGCTAATGAGATGACACGCGCACAAGCAAGCGCACAGGTTGCGTTCCTGACGTGAATTTATTAAGGATGCATTGTCCGTTAACGTCCGCTGCCTTACTAGTCGGCACCAGAATTGCCCACCACTTGGACTTGTAGCTATAATGTGTGAGAATTAACGTGTGTGTAGGCCTAGGTGTGGGCTAATAAAAGAGGGAGAGAGCTAATTAGGTCGGCTCAGAAAGCAAAGCAAAAATGTTTTCGTGTTTACTCACGTTCGTCAGATGATTTTTTTTCTTTTTCCTCCCGTCAGCTGTCATAACTGCATTTACGCATGGCGGTGGAGACGCACCCAAAACAACACACCGCGGCCCGGTGATAAGGAAACAGTAGCCTACGCTAAGGTTTAACAAGAAACTTTATAAAGACACTTAAAAAAACGATCTCTGCCCATACAAAAAGTTCTGACTTGGATTTGATGGAGCGATCGATGTGTACAAAACCATCCGGATACATAGCCTATGGTCTGATGACGGGCCGTTATATTAATAATAAACAGCGTGCTGCACAAATATGAGACTGTCCACCGCGACCTATTACGTCAAGGCTACATTAAAAAAACAATAGCTTAAGGATTCTCGTTGCTCTAATGTGGAAGTGGAATATTTGATGCAAATTTGGCCGGATGAAAATATTCACAAACAGTCGTATAGCCTACAAGTAGACTACGCTCCAAATCCTAAACGCGCACGGTGCAAGTATGCCCAGGCCACGAGCAGTGTGAGCACGGGCCTGCGGGGGGAGTGGGGAGGGGGGGGAATCGTGCTGAATCGTGCTGAGCACGGAACAGGCAAACGGCACTAGTGTGAGTGCGCCTTTAAACTATGCCAGCTATAGTTCCAGGGTGAGGGACCATAGATAGTACAGTCCCCTCCAATAGTATTGGAACGGTGAGGCCAATTCCTTTATTTTTGCTGTAGACTGTAAACATTTGGGTTTGACACCAAAATATGAATATGAGACAATAGCTCAACATTTCAGCTTTCATTTCCAGGTATTCACATCTGGATCCGATACACAACTGAGAAGATATCATTATTTGTAAAGGAACACCACATTTTTGGGCGAGCAGAAGTATTGGAACAGATAGGTTGCGTTCCGAATCGCATACTTTCTACTATATAGTATGTAGAAAAAAGATTTAGGATGTCCCGATTCTTGTGGCCAGATTTAGGATGGTTAGAAGTACCCGGATGTCCTACTTCATGCGGCCAAGATTGTTAGTGTTGAAAAGTGCATCCTATTTGGGCGATTCTGACCCACAATCCAGTGCGCACGTGAAGTGACGTAACATCGACGAAGCCTCCATATGAAAACGAACAGGGATGCGACGGATATAAAAGCAAGAGGCAAGATCAAGGCGCAATGTTATGATGAAATAAGAGAGTAAAGTATGTCCCAATAGTATGCCTACTGCATCCTAACTAGATTCTTTTTATCGTCGGATGTAGTATGTAGAATAGAAAAAAGAAAGAGTATGCGATTCGGAACGCAACCATAGACTTTAAATAAATTAAAGTGAATAAAACTTAATATTTTGTCGCAAATCCTTTGCTTGCAATAACCGCATCAAGCCTGCGACCCATTGACATCACCAAACCTTTGCATTCTTACTTTGTTATGCTTTTCCAGGCTTTCACCGCAGCCTCATTCAGTTGCTGTTTGTGTTAGGGGGTTACTCTCTTCACTCTCCTCTTTAGCAGGTAAAATGCATGCTCTATAGCGTTTAAGTCTGGAGATTGACTTAGCCAGTCTTTGTTGTGTTTTGGGTCATTATCTTGCTGCATGATGGAGGATCTTCCAACCAGTTTGGTTGCATCTTTCCTTAAATTGGCAGACAAAATGTTTGTGTAAACTTCTGAGTTCATTTAGCTGTTGCCATCATGTGTTACATCATCAATGAAGAATAATGAGCCCGTCCCAGAAGAAGCTATGCAAGCCCAAGCCATGACATTGCCTCCACCGTGTTTCACAGATGAGCCTGTATGTTTGGGATCTTGAGTAGATCCTTTCTTTCTCCAAACTTTAGCCTTTCCATCACTTTGGTAAAGGTTCATCTTGACAACAACACAGTAACACATGATGGCAGCAGCAAAATGAACTTAGAAGTCTACAGAAACATTCGGTCTGCCACTTTAAAGAAAGATTCAACTAAACTGATTGGAAGATGCTCCATCATGCAGCAAGATAATGATCCAAAAAAACTGCAAACACAACAAAGGAGTTCATCAGGGGCAAGAAATAGAAGGTTTTAGACTGGCCAAGTCAATCTCCAGACTTAAACGCTATAGAGCATACATTTTACCTGCTAAAGAGGAGACCGAAGGGAGTAACCCCCCAAAACAAACAGCAACTGAATGAGGCTGCGGTAAAGGCCTGGAAAAGCATCACAAAAAAAGAATACAAAAGTTTTGTTATGTCAATGGGTCGCAGGCTTGATGCAGTTATTGCAAGTAAAGTATTTGCGACAAAATATTACGGTTTATTCACTTTAATTTATTTAAAGTCTGTTCCAATACTTTTGCTCACCTAAAAATGTGGTGTTCCTTTTCAAAAAATGCTATCTTCTCAGTTGTGTATCAGATCCAGATGTGAATACCTGGAAATGAAAGCTGAAATGTTGATCTATTGTCTCATATTCATATTTTGGTGTCAAACCCAAATGTTTACAGTCTACAGCAAAAATAAAGGAATTGGCCTCACCGTTCCAATACTATTTGAGTGGACTGTATATGAGGGACCCAAGACAAAGGCATTAAGAAAAACTATATAAAAATAGCATACTATGCACTGATGGTCTCGTTCGCTGTTAAATGTCATTAATGATCATCAGAAGAAAAATTAGACTGTTAAAGAAATATTTAAAAGTTCCTTGTAGCACATTTAACTATCCAAAATAGAATTTCAAATCTATTTCGGATAATCAATGAGCATAGCTATCAACTTGCAAGCTTTTTTTCAGTGAACACACAGTGGGCAGTCAGATCGAACACACATTCTCCAGAATAGCTGACTCCAGCTTTTAAGTGTGTTAATTTCTTGTTTTGCCAGGGAAGTTATTATGGAAAAAAGAGGGGGGAAATCTATTCCACTCCCGTGTCTTAATATCTTAAATGATTGATTATCTGTCATTTTCTGCAGTAGCCTGGTAAATGTTAAAGCCCCCCTTTGCACGCTCACACTGGTGTTTTTCAAAAGGTTGATGGGGGCTACTTTGGGATGCTGTGATGTCACTAAACCCTGTGGACCAATAAAAACAATAACAGGATCGTTGTCCCGCCCTTATAGGTGAGTTGGGTATGTCAATCAAGCCCAGTCTGTACTGTAGATAGGCTACATGCCAAGTTAGACATAAGTGAAAACACCGTGGGTGGACCCTAGCGTCTCCCAAATAAATAAATGTCAATGTAAATGTCAGTTCATAATGGACACTGACTGCTCTGATATTACAGAAGTATGTAGGCCTACGTCTTCCTGGGCTGCTTCTTGGCAGAGTCGCTTTTCATAGTCTTGTCTCTTCAATTTAGCCTATTTATTTCAAACCAAATCTTGATTGAAGGTGAAATCAGAATGTCTTTATTAATATGCAGTTTTGTTGCCATTCCTTACTTACCATTGTATTAGGAGGATGAGCTGCTAGAGAGTCTGTATCACTGTCCCAACATTTCACCTCTGTGATTTTCAACAGCAGATCTCTGGTGAAGTTCAGTGAAGTACTATGCCAGCCATAGTTCCAGGGTGAGAGGCCAATGACAAAATAAGAAAAAATATATAAAAATAGCCTTCTTTGCACTGATGGTCTCGTTTGCTGTTACATCTAATTTATGTTCATCAGAGGAAAAATTAGACTGTTTCAGATATATTTAAAAGTTCCCTCGTAGCACCTTTGATAGAAATGTCAAATGTGACATGAAACAGTCAGTGCAACATTTGTGCAGTGTTAACATGCGGCCAGCAGGGAGCAGAGTTTTATCACTTTCAGCAGTACTGCAGAGGTTAGCAAAGGAACAGCTATAGAGGCTGTCATTTTGGTTCGAGGGCCACATACAGCCTCTCTGATCTCAAGTGGGCCGGACCAGTAAAATAACGTACATATGTCAACTCCAAATCCCTAGCTTTGTTTTTCAGTAATGCTTTATCACTCAGCCTACATTTGTAACCTATTATCACGGATCACAAGGGATCTCTGTACCCCCCAGGAAATGTCTTAGTAAAGGTTTCTGCTGGCCATGGGAATAGGAGGTGCGGCGCGAAGTGCCGCAGCAAAAATGTTGGGGGTATTTTGCTCAAAGATGCCAATACTCACTAATGAAATAAACAACTGTTTATTTGAATACACAAATACAACAGGCACCTTACAGTTGTCCAATTTAGTTTATATGTGTAAAGGGACACATTTTGTGCAAACATGCAGACAGTACAAAATACAATTAAATAAAAATGCAACTTCTACTGTTTTGATTTATTTTTAAATACAGAGGTTATTGGTTGTTTTGGAATTTGTTTTTCCCAATTTGAAAACATAAAAATAAAGCAACATGGAAAATTAGGAAATAAATCTTGTAGGCCTACACTAGCATGCTCCTGCTCGTTTCGCGCGCACAGAGCCGCAGACACACCGCGCATGCTAGTACATTAATTGTTCAGCACTAAAAATAAAAATAGTTTTATTTTTATTTTTATTTTTTGGTTTTTACTTTGCCATAAAGCACTGGAGGAAATATTGATGAAGTAAGATTGCCATTTACCATTTCCCACGTTGCTAAGATTAGCTTTTTTTTTATTTTGGCTGCCCCCTAGCGGCTGGAGTGAGCATTTTGGTTATTTCTTTAAAAATTCATAACTCCTCACAGGAATGGGCTAGGGACTTTTTTTTTTTTTTTAAATGCTCAGAAATGTGCTCTACAAGTCGCGGGCCGGATTAAATCATCTCGGGCCGTATGTTTGACACCACTGAGCTAAAGAAATAGAGGGAGGGCTGGACTGCCAGGAGAATAAATTAAGAAATCTTTTATATAATGAAAAACCAATCAGTCACTGGTTGTGTTTGATGTGTGTTGCTTAATTTGTATATATAGTTAATAATATATCTGTCAAGAAAATAGAGAGCACATGGCAATAAGAAAATGCTGATATAACGTTTATCATCATAGCTGATTGAGAGATGAATGAGTCCACTCTCTCAAACTGTTGCAACTGCTCCAGGGGATGAAATAACTCTGTCTGGCCCTTTACATATTGGACATATATAATTATTATTGAACGGGCACGGTACTTACAAACCCTCATCCAGGCATGTGCTCATGTGGCAGTTTCTGAGTGAGTGCTGCAGTAATCTGATTTAGTCCATCAGAATAATAGCTGCCTATCTGTGCAATTTATTTAACCTTTTTTTTCTCATTTTGGAGTCTCACACATGCATATACACACACACACAATAACGTACGCATGCACCTCACCGGCAAATCTTCCCAGCAAGCATTGCGACATAAATATTTGATCAAATTACCCAGTGACCCATCCGTTCAGTGCTAGGTTTGGCAGGGTCTCTCTCTTTGTCTCCTTGTTGCTACCTGACCTCTTTTACTCTTCCTTGCTCCTTCAAGACTTTCTCTCACTCCACATTTTTGGTTGTTCACACACACAACCTCTAACACACCATCCACCTGGACATTTTATGTTTCTCCGTCATTTGCTGCTGGAAGATTGTCAGAAAGTGGAAGGGAGGGAGGGGAAATAGGAATAGTTGTGTGTGTGTGTGTGTGTGTGTGTGTGTGTGTGTGTGTGTGTGTGTGTGTGTGTGTGTGTGTGTGTGTGTGTGTGTGTGTGTGGGTGCCCTAAATGTGTGTTCATCTGAGTTAATTCTCCAGGACAGAACTATTAAAGATTAACAACAAACCACCATGCATGTTTTATTGAAACATGCTGCATTCGTGGGCATATGGCTCTAAACACAGACCTACTTAAAGTGTGTGTGTGTGTGTGTGTGTGTGTGTGTGTGTGTGTGTGTGTGTGTGTGTGTGTTGTGTTTTGTCTGCAGGGTTTTATTTTGTCAAAAAAAACATATTTTTCTGTAAAGCCCTGTTGGGACTGTATGGTATGGCATGGCTTTTTGCTGCAGTGCCTACATTCAGACCTGGAATATATGTACAGTATGTCCATATCTCTTAGTATGTCCATTAGGTTACTATATGTTAAATCAGGATGTGCAGATACTCAATATTAAATGACACAGACTCCATGAGACATAGGAAAAAGATACATTGATGAGAAAAACATAAAACATTTCAGCTTAGTTAGGCTACCTAGTGCTTAGTTGTATCTGATCCTGGCACTTTGCTTGCGAAAGATAGTGGATCATCTAGCAATAGGCTACTCATTAAATGCTAGATTGGTTCACTGCACTGGATCTTCAAGTTGGACTAATCATCACAGATATGGACAAAATAAGTCGCTTTGTGCAGTGTAAGCCGGCCCCAAAAGCCACATGCACATCATGAGTTGGGGATCCTGTTTCCTTCTCAAAAGGTGGCCACTAAAGTTAAAGTTTGACATTCTAGCTTTACTGCAGAGGGTTTGGTGAGCCCAATTGATCTCTGAAACTCACTTATTAACCTGTTAAATCTGTTTTACAGGTGTTTCTGTGTATTTTTACAGTGTGCTCACTGAACCCTCTCACCATTAAACATCAACAACCAACCACTGTGTTGCCTAGTAGCAACATATCACTTTGTGTGTGTGTGTGTGTGTGTGTGTGTGTGTGTGTGTGTGTGTGTGTGTGTGTGTGTGTGTGTGTGTGTGTGTGTGCGTGCTGTTTATGTCTGGATCCCCTGTGGAGTCTGGATTGTCTTTACATCTATGTGTTGTCAACTTGCCCAAACTTTTTGTCTTTAGTACTCAGATATAGGCTAGCTTATGCTCGTTCAATTAATCTGTAGAAAAATGAAAAGTTGAAAACATATTGCCTTCGGCTATTGCCACTGAGGCATAAAAGGCTTCCGTATATCCCTCTACACAGCTGTAAGGATTTACTTAAAAAGTACTAAGGCTAATTGGCACCAAAAAAGACACACACATACAAACACACTCTTGAATTCTTTTTTAACAATAAATGTGTTAAAAATATTTTCTAATTGGAGTGTTGCTGGCAGAGGAACCACCAACTGTGTCACCCCTCCTTCCTTCTGTTGTCTCGCTGTCCTCTGAGAGATATCATTCTATTCTTCTAGAGGAACACTCCTACAGCCCTGTATCATCTGCATAGGCATGATATGTCCCACAGCTCTCTGTGTGTGTGTGTGTGTGTGTGTGTGTGTGTGTGTGTGTGTGTGTGTGTGTGTGTGTGTGTGTGTGTGTGTGTGTGTGTGTGTGTGTGTGTGTGTGTGTGTGTGTGTGTGTGTATGTGTGTGTGTGTGTGTTTATGTGCAACGGTGCTGTCACAAGTGCAATGAGTTCCTGTGAGTCATGCAACCCACAGGAATTCTTGTTAATATGAGACTTTTGAGACCAATAATGCCCACACACTCTTCACACACACACACACACACACACACTCTTCACACACACACAGGTACACACTCACAATCTAGGCCCAATCCTCATGTGTTTATGCAGTTTTTTTGGGGGATATTTCAGTTTTAGTTTTTTGGGGGGGTGGTGGTGGTGGGGGGCATTTAAGCAATACTTGAATGTGTCCACTCTGTGCGGCGCAGTCATACACAATAAAACCTACAACCAACAAGACAGTTCAGCAGCGGTGCATGTCTGAGTTATCACTATACCTACGTAACACGATTCCTTTGCAAACCGCATCATTCTGGAGGTTTTTCATTTCCTAAAATCTAATATAATGTGCTTTGTTATGCATTTGTTTCTAAAAGCTTGCACTTAACTCAGCTGTCACCTGACTAATGTCTGATACGCTGAACAGGTTTTGCGTTTGAAGGTGACATGGAGGCAGGGGCTCACTGCGTCTGTTCGGTTGCCACGGCGATGACGGATGCATGACTCCCGCGGTGACAGCCCAGAGAGCATGCTGGGTAAACATGGACTCCCCTGAGAGAGGGACAACCGGTAATGACACCACAGAGGAAAAAACACAAGAACTCGGTTGCAAACACAGACACACACACACACACACACACACACACACACACACACACACATACACACACAAACAATCCCAAACAGGAAAAACTCACAGGGGACTGGGGTGCTTTAGTTGTTAACAACTCCAGCATCTCTGTGTCTCACTTTCTCTCCCTCCCTCTCCTTTTTCTCATTTCTATCTATAACTGTCCTTTTTAACCCCTGGCTCTTTATCGGGCCGACCGTATTCTCCCTTATTCAGCTAAAACTGGGCCACACAGCACAACCCTATCTCAGCTCTGCCTGCACACACTCATATACACACACACACACACACACACACACACACACACACACACACCTGCACTTGAGCACGGAACGAGCCGATGCTAATTAGCTCCACAAACAGGTCTCAGCCTGCTCTTGTGTGTGTGTGTGTGTGTTGGGGTGACAGCGGGGCAGTGTGCTGTTAACTAACTAGTGTGGTGAGGATTTCTTTTTCTGTCCTCATTTACGGAAATGAAGTTTGCCCCCTTAGTGACCCGCATCCCCAGACACAGGGAGGCATAAGAAAAGGGAGGCAGAGAAGGAAAGAGAGGGAGGGAAAAGAGATGGAAAAGAACATTTATTAACCGTATCTTTTAATTTATACATAGGAGAACGGGCCGAGGGAGGAAGGCGAGGGATTGCAGAGAGAGATTGAAACAAGGGGAAAAAAACAACAGAGCCATACGGATGGATAGCACGTCCTGGAGAGAGAGGCGATGTGGATGAGTGATGACTGAACCTTAGCGCTCAGAGCTTGGGCTTTTCCTTGTAAGGCAAAAGAGAGGAGGTCACATTCAGCCCTCCACAGCAGAAGTCAGACGTCTTAATGAACCAGATCCTTGATCCCTTCTCCATATACAGCCACAGGGACAAACTATAGCAATGGGTGTCCCTGACAGATGTGTGGTACCACACATGGTTATAAATCCATTCCCATTTTAGTATTTTTCTTGTGTTTCTTCTATTGCCAAAGACATGCATTGTTGACGGTTGTGCTAACCACATACGTACATGAGCTACACTTGGTGACCTGTTCCTTCGTTACCATGAACATGCAGCACTGTATAGTTAAGTTTGTTTTGAGCATCTTTTGACTTGTTGTTTTGGTAACTTGTTTTGGTCATCTTTGATGAAATGAATATTAACAATGTGTCTCTTGTTAATAAAGTGACTTAAGTGAGCTGCACCATCACCTAATGAAGACAAATATAACACCAAACATTGTAGTTGAAAAAATACATGGTCCGTTACACCAGTACACTGAACGGCACACAATGTCATGGTTTGCGTTGTGAACATTGAGAGTGATTGGCGAAACAATGCCCTGGCAAAAATCCACCCTACATACATCCAATAACATTTCAATCACCATACAATGCTATTGATAGACTATATCTGCATCAGGACTACACAGTAGCTGCTGTTGAAACCCTAGAAGAGAAGAAGGATGGTCTTGATTGTCAATGAACACGTACAACGAAATTGGATGCAGTCCTATCGGTGCAAACAGACTGCCTGCACAACAGCTCTGCATAGCATTTTCACACCATGTTAGCAGGATGTCTGATTTTACATCTTCAGTGCATGGATGTCACACCACAGAAGATGAGACTCACCCATGAAGACCAGAGTAGTAGGAAAGCCTCAACTGACTTAGTATTTTATTTCTGCATAAAGGAAAGCCTGAAAGTTGCCTGTCGAAATGTCCCAGTAGTCATTGCTTGTAGCCTAGTTTTTATCGCTACCGCACAGTATTGCATTTGGAAACCACGCAACCTTTATTGTTACACAAGATGCAGTGATTCCTCTGGCCCTCTCTCCACACCCACAAAGATGATCATACTTGGTAGAAAGGCGGATATGGAATGCCTGGGGACATTTATCAGGATTATCCGGGCTCAGCAACAACATTTCTTTCTTTTTTTTTACCGGGGTCAACCGCATTAAAAGAGCTTATGTGATGGATTTTCCTCAAAAGTTTGAAGTTTTGAATGCGACATCAATCCCCCGTGTTCTGGCTTCACATATGCCCTTATCCTGTGAGCTAGACTACAATGTTTTTACATTACGTTTTCCAACTTCATGATTTTTATTTTTTTATTTTTTTTAAGATTTCTTTTTGGCATTTTCTTTTCTTTATTAGACAGATTTTGAGAGACAGAGTTGAAATGGGGCAAAGAGGGGACATGCAGAGAACCAACCCGGGTCGGATTCGAACCAGGGTCTGCTGTGAGGCTTGAGCCTAGAGGGACGCTCTAACCACTGGACTTCATGACTTTTTAACCAGACTTATAGGATACATACGTGCACATGGACATCCTCCTTTACCGTTCTCTATTCTTTAATCTTCCACAGATGTGTTCAAGGAACATTACAGTTTCTGCCCAATTTGTACAATTTGACAGTTCAGGCTGCACTGAAGCCTGTGTTGCATTCTTGGATTGTGGAAAACTGTTGATTGATCATTATATTCTTTAAATAGACTCCTACATTCGTTTTGTCTTCCCATGGCAACCGTGTTGGTTGCCTTGGCTTGGTTTTCTGAAAGTACACACGGTGTTAAAGCAGTGGTATTTGGCAGCCATGGCAGTCATGTTTCATCCATCCCGAGCTTTCCATCAGCACTTAAATGCAACAAATTTCCCCCACCCTCCAAAGTATATTGTTCCCCCCCCTCTCCCATGACCTAACCCCCATATTTGATCTGGTTATATGTAGCCTATTGAGCAAGCACTATTGTTCACTGGGTTGTTATTGATCCTGAAGTGCTGAGCTTGGATTAGATCTGGGTTAATGGATGCAGTGTTGATGGGGCTTGCAATATAACAATACATCACTTTGCCAGATAGCTTGTACATGGAGCTATAAAGCATGCTAAGATGTTGGATTTTAAGAGTCTGTCTTAAGCTGTGATTATCTGAACTGTCCGATATTTCTCTTTCTGTATTATTTATCAATGTGAAATGAAGTGTTTATTTGTGTCTCAGGTGGCACTTGTGTGTTTGTTTTTCTGCTCTTTATTACATTGTTGAGATAGAATGTATTTGCCACTGACTGCTGCTGTAATTGTTGTGCATATGACCAATACACTTCTTGAATCTTGAATGAAAAACAATTGCTTCCACCATAACATGTTCGGTTTATGTTTTCAAAAAAACTATATTTTTCAGAAATACTTTTGTATAAATACTTGTTTTAAGTTATAACTTTTTGTTGTAAGATGTAGGCTTAATGAGCTCAACCTGTTAAAGATAATGTGCATTATCATAATAGGCAGAAGCAGAAACATGACTTGTCAACTGTTTTATATTGGTCTATTGTATTTGGCCAGGAAGCTGCTGAAGGAGTCACAAATACTATTTAAAATGTAAACACAACCCACACTGCATCTTTCCTTCTGTATATCTGCCATTCTCCCATCCCTGGACATAAAAATCAACTTTTGTAATATCAAAGCTTTTGCACCTTGAGACAGTTGAAAGGAGAGCTAAAGTCAGACACTTCTCAGAGGCTGAGCAAATGCTCAGCAGTAACTCACTGCTGTCTGCAGCGTGTGCCACGAAAAGCTGCCCAGAGCTGGCACTGACTTGTAAGAACATTTGAATTTCTTGACAGCTCCATCTGGATATAGCGGAGTGTTATGTGCGTGTCTGAGCTGCTGCTCTGCTACATTAACCCTTGCTGTAATAATGAGTGTTGATGGTAACCTGAAGGCAAGGGAATCCACTGCTGCCATCAGTGGATCAGCTCAGTAATCTGCAAGACCAAGCAGGGAGACGGGCAGATAGAGACACACGTATTTTTTGAGAAACTCAAGGCTACAAAACAGACTACAAAACATTTTTACCCAACAGCCATAACCTCACAAAATGTTGCCAAGGCTAGGGCATAGTTTTGTGTGAGCACATTTATGAATGTGGATGTTTGTGTGGGTGTGTCTTATGTGTTTCTTACTTAATGTCTACAGGTTTCGAGCATGCCTTTAAACACTTTTTTCATTTGTTCATATTATCATCCTCGTGTGTTATTATTCCTTGAATTTTGCCTATTTGCTTTTTCCCCTTTTTTTTAAGATTTATTTAAATTTTTTCACACACACACACACACATATGCAAACTTTTCTCTACAGATGCAAATTAGCTAACTAGCTAACTCTGGTGCAATTGTTTTTTAAATTGTGCGCTGTTCTTCTAACAACAAAAACATCCTGTTGTTCTATTAATTGCTACAACCAATTTTTTTTTTATTTATTGTTGCATATTCAAGTTTTCCCAATAATCATCTTCCAATCCTACTGTCAGTTTGAAACCTGTTTTAACCCTGTCACCTTTAGACTTGTTCTTCGCAAACCACTCCTTTTGAAGCAGACTGAAGCCTCAATGTAAACCATTCAACTCATCTTAATTTAACCAGGCTTTGTTTTGCACACTCTATCTCAACAGGCTTAAGGGCACATCTGAGACCTACGAGTAAAACAATATGTAATGTTTTGTGCAGCTTTTGCCCCACAGCGCTTCACCCATTTAAGCACAGAACAGTTCATTCACAAGAGAGTGGGGGGAGAGAGAGAGACAAGCCCCCGAAAGAGTGGATTAAGAAAGCTCTTTAGATTAGATGGCATCTGGTGACCTCGGCAGCACAGAGAGCAGTCGGCCTGGTGTATGTGGTGGGAGAGTGAGAGAGAGAGATTATCACCGGCAACAGAATGTGCATTAGAGATTGCTTCTCTTTTGTAAAGACTGTGAGTAGTGGTGTTGCGGGCGGATTGGTAATCCTAATCCACTCGTGAATGTACATGCTGAGGACTGAGCGACCATTAGTGCCCGTTTTGTGCGTGTGTGCTTACATCTTTGTGTGTGTGTGTCTGTGTGTGTCTAAGTATTTAAAAACATGTCTGTTTTTACCAGTGTGTGTTTGAAGTCTGTGTGCGATATGCATGCAGCAGAGATGTACTGGTATGCACGTTTGTGTGTAATCCCGTGTGCGCGAGGGTTTCATCTGAGGGGGAATAAGGGGGTTACAGGGCCATTAACCACTGCATTAACCCTGATTGCAGACAGGCTCGGGGAAAAAAGTGAGGATGGTGTGTGTGTGTGTGTGGAAGAGAGCGGACGGTTCGAGGATTTCAGGGGGAAAGGGACAATGGGGGTGAGGGTTTAGCAGCGAGGGTGAAGGGGATTGAGTGCATTAGCTAATGTGTGTGTGTGTGTGTGTGGAAAGGGATTGAGGGTAGCTGACCCACAACAAGCAGAGAGACACACCCTGAGCAGAAGTGGGTCGCCGCATCATACCCTCTTGCTTTCATGTGAAATACACCTAACAAAGAATTTGACATTGAATCGACACACTGTTGGAAATGTTTGAATATCTGTGCAATAAATTAAAGTTTCTGTGTCGTCCTCAGTTACCAGAAGGTGTCTTTGTTGATACAATGTTTTTCTGGGACTCAAAGAAGAAACATTGTTTGCTGGGGACTAGGCTATACTATAGTATAAGTTATATACAGAGGTAGAATTTTTGATAATTCCTGCCTCTAGAAAACTGTAGTTTGGCAGATTTATTTTGTGACTGATGAGATACGGCTAAAAGCTTAGGGGAATTTTTGAAAAGTTTGTTTTTGTGTTTGTGTTCTACAGAGATATGAATTGATTTATTGGTTTGTTTGTTTTTCTTCGCAGGATGAAATTTTCCCAGCAGCTATAAGTCTTTGTCCGTGTCTGTAAGACATTCAAATAAAAATGTTGAGGGAGTTCACTCGATTTGAAAAAGGAAAGTAACATTAATGAACAATAGTGACTTAACCGTCACGTGTTCGCGTGGTAAACTTAGTGCTGCAGTGGTGGTGTTTTCTTTAAGTTTTTAAAGACTACGTCGTCTAGCCAAAACTCGCCACAGTGGCAGCAAGTGACAATGACAGCATACTGGTAGAAGTAGTGTGAAGAAAAAAAGAGTAACATAGTCAGCATTGACATAGTAATGGCAGTTTTACAACAACATACATAAGTTAGCTATAGCTGACATTAGCTACAATTAGCCTAGCTATTGGTCAAAGTCAGACCAGAGCAAGTTGGGTGGATAGGGTTAGGGGACAGGGAGAGGTTAGAATAGGAGTGACACACACAGATACATACTATTCTCTATTATATAGTTAGATTACTTAGAAATGTGGGAACACATGGCTGTGGGAACATGGTCACGCTGATTTTCCAGCGTTTTTCCAGCATACTCCATTGTAAACAGTAGTTAAATCAGAAAGAAGTGTCTTATGGGTTATGCATGTCTAGGCTATAGTAATCCCCAGCGCTTCACAAAGTACATTTCTGGTTGTACATGATGATTTACGTTGCTGTATTAATTTACCTGGCGGCACACAATGAATTCATATTGGGAGAGAATAAGGGAGTGGAAGGAGACGGGGATAGGCAGAGAGAGAGAGAGAAAGGGAAAGTGAACCACCAAGGGGCACTGACAGGGTGAAAAAAGTGAGCGCCCCGCAGACATCTCCTGTTTTCTATTATTCATGAGTTACAAGAAGCAGTGGAGGGGAAGGAGGAGAAGAGATTGCTGCTTTCTGTCTTTGCCTTGAGTGTAGCCTTCTATAGGACCATCTTTCCCCTCCCTCCGTCCCCACCTCTTATCTTTCAGCCTCTTTATTGTCCCTCCCTCCATCATTCATTACTCTCTCTAAGAGTTCTGCGCACATCCCGGAGGCAGCAGAGCTTACTATAGGGCACTAAAAAACTAAACAACAACAAGAAATATGAAAGCCTAATGGTCTGAACCAAATAACTGCAGTTTTCTCTGGCTAAAAAAATAGCATTCTCAAGCCCAGCTAAAAGGAAAGAGGTGGGGAATCATGCTAAGAATGTGAATAAATAGCATTCTACTAGCCTACCTAAACAACTACTGTGTTAGCTTGTTATTATGTGCTAAGCTAGAAAGCTTGTTGACTCAGTATGGTTGTAAATATCAGTAACATTGATATTTTACCATTATTTGCCATTTGCTGGAGAATCTGTGAGTTTAGCCACATGCTGTTGTAGAAAGTATAGCTTTGAAGGAGAAAACGTACAATTTTAACCAGACACTTGTTCTAGTTTTGCTAACATATAAGAGACGTGGCCGTGAATGCTAATAGGGTCGTCAATTACTAATATTGTATTTTAACAAAAGTTTCCTTAAGGTAAAGCACTTGCTCGTTGGCCTTCAGTATAAAACGTGTTAACTGGTAAGCTTGACAACTGGCTGACTTTACAATACCGAGACCATGAATTTAGATATGAAATAATGGCATTAGAAAATACTAAAGAAATAGCAAGCACGGCTGTTCTCTGGCTCCTCTGCTGTGAGCTACCTTGGCTTTATTGTAAGATGTATTAACTAATACACTATACCCATATTTAGAATGCTGTCTAGCCTTTAAATCATAATTCTTTTTTTCTTACACAGGTAGGCCTACCATTAAAAAATAAAAAGGAAAATAATAAAATAAAATAAAAACACGACAACCAGGCTGTCTAAAAATCTTCTACTTTATTCAGTAAGATAAATGTTTTTGTAAAACATTCAATAAAAAATGATCTTTAATTTATTGCTCATTGTCATCTTTACACTAAGACTTGATCTGATGCATAATAGTTTTTTTTCCAAAGCACTCTCACAAGGAATATGTTGCTAGATATTTAGACAAGATTTTATGCTGTCATTATAATAAGTAATAACATACATACATACACACGTTCAGGTTATATAAAAACAAACCAAACAAGAAAAGTTACAATAGCTGAACAGAAAACAGACATGGGACACAGGCAGACTCAAGAATAATCTCATGTACTTTTGAAGCTTATAGGCCACAGTGAGACTATAGTACTTTGGAAGCCATTTTAAAAGTTCCCCTTCATGCATTTAACATGAAATACAATATTGAGACGCAAAGCTTCAGTATCATTTGGTCAACAACTTTTCAACACTTTAACAATTAAAATGCGGTATAATTAATCCTTATGTCTGACAAAAACAAGTGTGGGGGGGGTGCATACTGTACATGCCTGTCAAGGAATCATGGAACTCCTAAAATGGCTTCATTTGGAGTCGTCATGTTGCTTAGTGTTGTACTGTAAACCTTAAATTCACTGGCCCCACTTCAGGTTCCATTTACATTTAGAAGGTGAGACATTTTAAATTTGTGGTTAACCATAAAACCATCATCCAAGCACCGAGTAGCCTACCGGTTACTGGGCCACCTTAAAGAAAAACGTACATGACGAGATTACAGTACTGAGATGATGTGAGGCTGCCCTGTCCCTATGTCATTTACTAGAATCCCAAATCCTTGCCACTCCGCCCCTCATACACATTCTCACGGAGCAGTGTGTGTGTGTGTGTGTGTGTGTGTGTGTGTTTTGTTTGATCTGCTCGGTCTCAGGCCTGCCAGTGCGAGTGACACAGCTGCATGTGTGTGCATGTGTGCGCATGTGCTTCAAAATCCTCCAGGGGCCCTGACATCCAAAATTCATGCACTTCTCTTAAAAACTTATGCACACGTAAACACACCACTGCGCAGTTACATGCACGCACACGCAGGCCAGATGTGAGGTCATGTGGCGATTATGTTACACATATTTACATTCTCGCTTTTTAAGGAAACTGTGTACAAGGCAGTAGTAGATGGTTATCCGGCAAGGTGTAGTCCATGTTTTGGTCATTTTCAGTTTTCTTCTTTTGAGGCGGGGTTATGAGGAAGAGGGAGTGCAGACACAATTAAACAAAAAAAAAACTAAGGTGTGGGAAAAAAAAGTCTCATCAATAAATAAATAAATAAATAGACTAGGTACTGATAAATAAGTTCATAAGTTAAAGGGGTCCGTCTGTACATGCGAGACATTTTGTGTGTTTGCATGGTTTTGTTTGCATATTCAGTGCGTGTGTATGTGTTTGTGTCTATGTGCGTGTGTGTCTGCTGTGTCTATGTGCGCCTGTGTGTATGTTGTTCTCAGGGGCTGTAGCTAAGGAAAGAGAAGGAACAGTAAACTCTTACCCCCTCTTTCCCCCGGAGACAGATAGCTTCATTTTGCTCTGACAAAGCAAACAGAGCTGCTATATGATACTTTCTGACCTAAAGACATTGAAGCCAAAAAAACATATGCTGCAAATCTCTTCTTCGGAATGAATGCATTAAAGCCATGCTTTGCAAGTTGTGCGGAATCAAAACTACGTATGAAAACTGTGGGAGTCACCTTTGTCGTGTCCTATAATGGCAGATTGTAAAAGTATTCTGTATGTAGCCTTCTATAAATGATCTTGATTTAACATCAGTATAGGCTCTTGTGGATAGTTTATTCTACGTTTTAATATATGTAGTGTAGTTTGTTTGACAAACACAGATTGGGCATTTCACTTTCAATTGAAAAAGTACTATTCATATGTCACCTGACAAAATCTCTCCAGCAGACCTGGTGTCAGTCTGGCAGTGACAATGTGACTCCACAGTTTAAAAGTTCAAATAAAAAGAGAAGGAAAAGAATATTCTGCTATGCTTATGGAGAGTAGGCTATAGATTGTGAAAAAGGAAAGCAAGTTTGTGACAAGCAGCTGCATAAATAGGTCATCATACTGTATATCCATACACAGACATAGGCTAAGTAAAAAGAGTATTGATCTTCGTCATCATGTTTATAATAGTAAATGATGCATTGCCATGGCAGGAATAAAC
This sequence comes from Ammodytes marinus, assembly GCF_949987685.1. Taxonomy (NCBI): domain Eukaryota; kingdom Metazoa; phylum Chordata; class Actinopteri; order Uranoscopiformes; family Ammodytidae; genus Ammodytes; species Ammodytes marinus. The sequence goes on along the minus strand of NC_137220.1, from coordinate 20,903,767 downwards.
TTGCAGTGAAGGTGTGGCAGTCAAGGGGGAAACCCCAAAGTGTGGAGTGATGGTGTGTGTGTGTGTGTGTGTGTGTGTGTGTGAGTGAGTGTGTGTCTCTGTCTGTCAGTGTGTGTTTCTGTTCAGTTGTTGGAGTGTGTGTGTTGTTTGGGGAAGTTGGGTGCTAGCCGCTGTTGTACATTCACGGTGAAAGGTAAGGGAGGCCCCACTGCCTTCAAAGGCCGGGTCAGGACGGACAGGTTTTTCTTGAGGGTCATCTCTCTAGTGTTGTGTGTTGGTCAGGGCGTTGGTTAAAGTTGAAAGGTTGGCTGGTTCTTTCTAGAGAAGGATGCACTTTCCCTTCTCCACCCACGGGTTGTTCTTCATCAGCTCCGGGTTGAGGAAGGGATCCTCTGGGACGCCGTCCTCTATCCATTTGACCAAGCTTTGTGGAGAGACAGAGAGAGAGACACATTTCTTAAATTCCAGAGGAAGTGCATTACCGCAATCCAACCTCTATCCCTCTTTTTCTTCTTTTCCATAAAAGGAAAGAAAAATGGGGAGATTATGAGCCACCAGAAATAACGAATTACATTTAGTTCTGCGAACTGAAGTTTTTTAATAGTGTACTTTACATTTTTTGAGAAAGATTTATTTGACTAAAAAAGTTGTTTTTGTGTAGCGAAAGCAACGTATTTTACAGGAAAATGTGTGGAAAAATTCTCAGTTTAGCTTACACTTGAATAGATATTTAGGTTTTAGGTTAGCATTTATATACACATTATTTTTCCTTATGTCCCTGTCTGCAACAGTACAATGCTGACTTCTGCTTCAGTTACATCTACCCTAAACTCTTTATAGTGACTTCAATAACCGCCATCCACATAAGGTTACACTTCAAAAATACTAAACGATCCCTTTTAGCTAGTTGTAATACCATGTAAGGCCAAAACAGCGACCCGCTTTTGTCTCACTTCAAATTATGTTCATTATCCATAAAGTCACCGTAACAATACTTCAATGAACAATACACGCATTCGTACCGAACCGAACCATTACATACAGGCACATACCAAGAAGTGAACCGCGATACGTAATGATGGGCGGAAATAGCGTTAATATGACTTATATATGCCGAATGTACAGGCTTGTTTTGATTGCGATGCAGAAGTTATTTTACAAGTATTGTATTTATTGGAGAACTTTGTTGTTTGCAGCAGTATTTTCTTTTTATACTGAAAAAGACCTATAAGCTGCAATTGTAGCTAATGCTGCACTTGCACTTTTATTTGAGAATAATTTCATTTAACAGAAGAACTTGCAGCAGTATTCTTTTTATATTATTTAACCGTACCGTGCAGAACCGAACCGTGACTTTTGTGTTTTCACCCCTACTAAACAATGAACTCTTTCCATCTCTTCCTCTTTTTTTTGTCAGTGGTTTGTTCATTTCTGCAAGAGATTGATGAGGAATTTCAAGGTTGAATACTTCTGTCGGCTACTCTCCGTGAAAAAAAAATGCATTAGACAAAAGACAGTCCTTTCAATCAGTGCTGATGACTCCTCAGATGAAGAGTTTCCTTGATTTGCCCTTAATCTACTGACACTGCAGTGAGAGCTCAAAAGTGTTGTAGCCTACAGCACACAATGATGGCTGCAGCTTGGCTTTAGTGCATTGGATTGTGCACTGTGGTTGTGACAGTCGTGCAGCATTACTACTACTGACTAACATTGTCACATCCAGAATGAGTTTTTATTACAATGAACACAGCAGATGTGTTTTGCCTTCTGTGAGTATAGGCTATAGCGTTTATTGTTTCGTTTGGTGCATAATTGAATGAGCTACTCAATACCTGAGTTACCTTGGAAACAGCAGCTGGTTATACAATCTAAGCTTGAGGTCCACTTACTCGCTATTTCTGAAACAATTAAGATGCTGTTTAACTGAACTGAGCCTTGTTTAAACGTGCTGTCTTGTGAGTACAGTAAGAATTATGTTTGACTTATAATTTGACATTTTTCACATTATGTTTAACTATTACAGTTACTGTGTTTTCTTGGTGTGATACAGCTCTTTCATGTTCCCCCTCAGAGCTATCACTGTTGTGTGTTTTTTTTTGTTGGGCTGGAACTCTGGAATAACTACTCACTCAGTCACTGTTTTGGAGGACTTCTCTCGTTTGAAGGCCAGCTGATACTTGAGGCTCTCCACCTCCTTCTTCATCTGGGGTGCGTCCCACTCGTCCATGGCTGCAGCTTATTGTAGGGCTTTTTCTACCTGTGCACAGCGGGGGAGGCCAGAGTTATATTTATACAGTCCATAACACTTTGAAATGGTAGGCAGCAGAGACACTCAATACAACTGTGCCCTGCAGCAAGAACACTGCCGAGCGAGTACATCTGAAATAACCTCTGCTTAGCAATTCCAACCACAGAGAGGGAGAAATGGAGGCTGTTCAATTTCATATAGTACAGACAAGTGCTGCCAAAATTGACGGATCTATTTCACACCACAGGATACATCCAAGTTGCCACCTATGTGTCCTTGGGGGCAAAGTTCCACGGCTTGATGAATATGCTTAAGTTAATAACGTTTTGCAACCAATCAACAGCACGTTTCTGTAATGCTTCTATGCCCAAAAGGAACAAAGGGGACAGTATGTACTTATGAGGTGTCCCATTTATTTCTCCCCATTCGCCCTCAGTCTTCCCCATCCCCAACCTAGTGCTCCTGAAATGGAGTCGTGTCCCAACACAAGATTTGAGACAATGCAGTGCAGTTTAGTCATGTTATGTGTAATGCGTTAGAGCCGAAGAGTTTGTGTGCTTGCAGGTCCTTGTCATTTAATGGCCTCAGTGAGGTGACGACTCGAGTGAAGTAATTGGACGCATCATTTACAGTGTACAGGAGTTAAATGGAGGGATACATATTCTATTACATATTTTCTGACTGTGAGTTTATTCCTAACTCTTTTGAGGTGCTGGTAGCTGTTTTATTTCCAAATCCTAGACAGAGCTAACGGTTTTCCATTCCTTATGCTAAGCTAATAGTCCTGACTCTAGTACTTCAGTACAGCAGTAGAGTCAGTTCATGAGTTTAAGAGTGGTATCGAACTTATTGTGTCACTCTCAAAAACTAACTTGAATAGGCGTATTTCCCAAAAAATTTGAAACATTCCTTTATTCAAACTATATTTATGACTTTACATAACCCAGTGAGTCACACGAACATATTTGGTAGTGAAGGGTTTTGAGTCAGAAAGAAAGGGCTTTTGGGAAATGTATTTAGGGCCATGACCAGTTTGTACTTCTGTCTCATATATTAGGATCAGAAAAGACACTTTCCCAGATATTTACAAATGATAAATAATTAATTAAAAAACAATAATAAATAACTCGGAGGTCAGTGGTCAACTTTCAACAGCAATGTTGTCTTCATCCTCTTTCGCTGCGTCTTTTTCTTTATCTATTCCTCCCTCCCTTCGGCTCACACTCTTCAACCCACACTGTGTGTCCACTATACCCTCTCAACAATGCTCTTCCCCTCTCATGTGTGCACTTGAGTTTGTGTGCCCTCAAGTGTGTGTGTGTGTGTGTGTGTGTGTGTGTGTGTGCGTGTGTGTGTGTGCGTGTGTGTGTGTGTGTGTGTGTGTGTGTGTGTGCAGGCCCGTGTGAGTCATTTGAGGATGCGGATGAGCTGAGCCTCTGTAGTCTGCGCTCTGTATTGATCTCACTGAGGTGCTTCAGCAGTAACAAAAAAAATTTTTTTGTATCTAAAAAAAGGACATTAAATAACACTTTATTAATACCATATTATGCAACTGTACTTTTTGACAATTTAGTGAGAGAGGGCTCATGTTGAGACAGGAAATGGAAGCTCACAACATTTGGGCTTCGCCACATTGTTAGGATGCTGAAGAAATACATAAACCATAATACATACAATAAGTCGTTTATTTTATTTTGAATAAGTCTCTATAATGCGGAAAAAATTAGTCACACATTTTGGGAGATGCATTTATTTTCTTCTTGAGTTAGATGAGAAGGTCGGTCCTGAGTCTCATGTCTTTATGTTAAATATAAAGCTATATTAGACCCAGTCAGCCAGCAGTGGGCTTAGCTTAGCATAATGTCTGGGAACAGCTAGCTCGCTGAAGACAGAAAAATCCGCCTATAGTATACCAGCACCTCTAGAGCCTACTGATTAACACGTTATACTGCTGATAGAAATAGCTTCTATATATAGCTGCTAATCATCAATCATCTGGCTGAACATCTAAAACCCCAACTGAGACAGGCAGCGAGAAAGACAGAGATACACTTAAAAAGAGCCAGCAAGGTATTTGTGTGTGTGTATTTGTGTGTGTGTGTCCTTAATGTGAGTTTGAAGAGAGAGAGAGAGAGATCAAGGTGCAATATGACATGATAAAGTGTGTGCGTCTTGCAATGATCAGACAGACAAAAGAGAGGCAGAACGGTGGCCGGTTCCTGGCTGAGATTGTCTTTCATCAGCTTCCTCCAGAGACCGCAGGAGGATTGAATGCTTTCCTCTCTCTAACTCCATCACTCACCATCTCCCTCCTCCCTTTTTTTTATATCTCCGCCTGCTATGTCCCTATTACCAAATTTCACTTCTATTTGTCTTCTCTGCCCATCTGTTTCCCCGCCCTTTGCCATACTTTTCCTTTCACTTATTCTCTGCCAGTTCAGTTTCATCTTATTCTCGTTCCCTTTCTTTTCTTACTCTCCATTTTTTTTCTCTGCCTCAATCTCTGTTGCTATATCTTTCTGAAAGAGGGATGAATGAAGTATGGGGTCTAGACTGGCTTTAGGATGTGGAGTTGGGTGAGCAATGGCACTCTGTGTGCGGCTGGAAATCACTGTACAATTGCCAGAAAAGCTGCTCTGAAAAAAACAATACCTGAATCAATTGATATTGATTTAATGTGACGTAACTGCAGTAGCCTCAGTCTTTAAGCACCATATCAGGTAGCCTAAGTATCCATTAAGAGCATAATCAGGACCATTTTTACAGGGTTGCTATTTTAAAAGGAGCAAACTTCAACCACTAAGATGTCAGCTGGAGGCAAGCACCTTCTACCTCGTGAAGCTAACGTTAGCCTAATTATCTAGCTACACCGGATAAACTCCAATAGTTGCCATACCTGCCTCCTTGGTGCACACCATCCGTTTCTCATTATACGGTACGTGTTTCTGTAATAAATAATAATAAAATAAAAAATCACAATGTACAACTCCATTGCTCTTTAACAAGGACCATTTAGAGTATTTCTTAGTATCAATTGGAAAAAAATAACAAGGTTTCTGTAATCTTTGATTCTGTGATTAGGCTACACGATTGTGGCTCATGAAGGTTAAGTGGGAATAAACAAAATCCAAAAAGCTACAGTATGTTTTTAAACATTAGTTTCTATGATCATCCATCCACTAGCCTGTAAGTTAACCATTATCTTCTCTTCTCGTGCCCTGTATGTGTCTGTGTTTATCCTCTGCATAGTGTTCGGCCATGTGGCTCGCTGTTGTCTTACACCGTGAGCTTTAAATCACAGTGATTTATTGAGGCAGGTCTCCTCCCCTCTGCCACATTCACACTTGTTTCCTCTATTACTGTCTTGTTATCTGTTTACCGTCAGTCTACTGACAGATGCCTGCTCACTGAACGCACCATGTCCACAAGTGTCCACGTGTTCACAAGTTTGTAACGGTTGATCCATCACTCCACACATGATCAATCTCTTCTTCTTACTTCAGCCAAGAGTTAGTCCTGTGACTGATAAGTAAAAACTCAGAAATGACATTATAT
>NC_137220.1:20807964-20892964 GCF_949987685.1 Ammodytes marinus | reverse complement strand
CTTCGTGTGTGGACCCCCCCCCCCCCCTTCTTTCTGCCCACATTGCCAGACTCTAAATTTCTGACCTAATATGGCCACTTCTAGCTTCATCTGCAAAAGGCAGATTTGGGTCTTTCTCACTGTACTGGGTAGTTTTATTTAATATAGTGTATTTGAGCCAAGAGACCGCAGAAGGAAAGCTGGAGCTATATGTTTGTTGTGATTAATTGCTGTATCAGTGATATTATTTTCTGGTCGTTATATGATGGGATTTCTGTATAGTCCAATGATATAGGCCTATTGTTTTTATTTGGTTCAATTTGAGATTTTAGCTTAATGAACATGGACAGTGTTGAATATCCTTTAAAACGTCAAATCACTTTGTGATTAGTTGTTTGAAAATTCAAACAACAAACAACTAATACAAAAAAGCTGATGAGGTTGTATCAGTATCATTTCTAGTTCACAGGAAGCAGTGCAACCTCTTCCTTGGTGTAGTCTACATTAAAGTGTGCAATTTATATATAAATATATATACTGTATATATTTTGATAGGAAGTTAACAATTGTTGGTTGAAAATTACAAAAAGACAACCCAAAATAATATTTTACTTTTGATATATTTGCAGCTCGATGACAATTATTATTATTATTATTATTATTATTTTTTTTTTTATATAATAATCTATTTAGCTTGTAAAAGGTGCTGTAAGCGGAATGGTTCTTTTAGCTAACTTCCTGTCAGTTACTGCAGTTAGCAGTCCCCTCGCTCGTCCCTATGTCACCACATTAATGCACTGCAGTCTTCAAGCAGCAAGTTATCTAGCATCATCTCAGATCCATAAGTGTGATAAAACATGATAAAAACCATCAAAACAGACATTGGGAAGGATTTTTACCTGCTCCGCCATTGTAGGCGCATACACATTAACCCATCTGTTGCTCTGGCGTGCACCGGCAGTGAGACCATGGAGTGTATATAATATATATATGAGTGAGACGTGTGTCAGTTTGTAGAGTTCTCTCTTCTGATTGGATAAAAATTTCGGGATACTACAATATGTTTATTTGCCAATTACATGCAAAGCAGCTGACTGAGAGATTGGCTTTATGAAATGCGCACATTATGTAAGTGATCACTGTATGAATAAAGAGCGATTTTACGCTTATATTAACATAAATAAACCGCTTACTTCACCTTTAATACAATCAGATGTGTAATGTTTTTTTTATTTCAATCTAATGGAAACCTGTATGTGTACTTTCACTGTATTTTCAAAGTAAACTAAACTTTGCAAGAACACAAATAAGCCAGCACAAATGAAAAAAAAATAAAAAATCAATTGCTTATATTTCTGAGCGGGACCATGACAGGGTTAATAGAATTGCATATGTTTACTCTCCTGGTCTGCATGGTTGGTGCATAATGACTCACATTGTCAATAGAAATCCCAGTACAAACACATGAACAATTCATCAGCCCAGCAGCACACAGTGCATTCATTTTCAAATGTTCAGGTGTCCTATTGAGAAGGGAGTTGCTTGATTCAACATCAACAGCACACATGCAATAACGGATTGTAGATCGTGCAGGGAAAAGCTCAATTTAACTGTAGAAATGAAACAAGATTGTACTTTTTTTCTAACAGAAATGCACACCACACAAAGTGGTAGTTTTTTCACTACGGCAGCTGTTGTTCCTGGGTGAGCGTACCCATGAAAAAGGCATTAAGAAAAAAACGATATAGAAATAGCATTCTTTGCACTGATGGTCTCGTTTGTGCAAAGAGACTATCAGTGCAGATTACATGTGATTTGATGATCATCAGAGAGTTTCAGAAATATTTAAAAGTTCCTCTCATCAGCTTTAATACTGAACATTCATTATTGAAATCACAACAAACGTGGTGAGCAGTATTAGAAACACTTCCAGTAGCTGAATTGGCAATATAAATGCTGGAAAAAGTTAAGTTTAAGTTTAAGCACAACATACATGGTATAATCAATAGTAGTGTGTTTGTAATAAACAGGAGAAAAATCGCTCTGATATAAAAGAGAAAAACACACCCAGGTCCTGTAGGCAGCACACATGTATGGGTTGTGGAAGTGTATTGATTATTGTCAAGAGACTTATGGGTACAGTGAGGCATTCCAATGAGGGCCAGTGTCTTGCTCAAGAGCATCGGGTCAATGTCTAGGAGGTGAATTGACCCCTCTCCACCAAACAGTGCAGCAACTTTGTAATGACTGGTGTGGTGTGTGTTGAACTGAAATGCCCTCAGATTCCCAATCATTAGTCTCTACCTTACTATTCCTAAAATACCTGTTCCCATACCGGGAGTCGAACCCGGGCCGCCTGGGTGAAAACCAGGAATCCTAACCGCTAGACCATATGGGACCTTATAATCATGCATTCAATAGATAAGACCGAATCATCTCATGGATTTCTCTTTCGAAAACAATGAAAGAATGTTATTATATATATATTTTCAGCTAAATTGTAAAGTTTAATTGTGAAAAGGGGTCAAGAGTGAGAGTTCAGTGGCGGCTGCATGTGCCCTGTCTTTGGACTTTGTATTCAGAGCATCCTCTCTGGTATATGGTCAGAGCTTATGGCCATTCCTAGTTATCAGGTTTGTTGAAAACTAGACAATCTAAAACTTTTTTTTACTGTTGATGTATTTGCAACATTGATCCTTTTTTTTATTTTCTTTTTTAAAATAATCTATAAATCTTGAGGGGGTGAGCTGATAGATTTTGTCTTTGTGTATTAGTAGAGAATGCTAAATGTATCTGTACAAAAATCATATTTGAAAACACTTGAAATGCTGAAAACAGTTCAGGTTGTAGTTAAAGTGGTGTAAGACGTACAAACTTGCTGTTAAAATATGCCTAAAAAAGTTCAGTGGAGTCAGTGATTTTGGAAAATGTTTTTTGTTAAAATAACTTTTTGTAAAATCAATGAATATCAGTGCGTGTGTGCTGAAAAAATAATAATACACAGCCTAAGCTCTGTAAACGGGTATTTTGCTAGCCACGGTTGGCCCCCTTTGTTTATATCCCCTCTGTATACATAGCTGTTTACAGAGCCTAACACCAGATTTTTTTCAGTGCACACTCTGTACGGACAGGTAGTGGATTGTGAAGATATTTTCACTGATTTTGAAACAACGTGATTTTGACAACAAGATTTCTCCAGATTTCTGAATCCACCTTTAAAGTGTCATTTTAAGTTAAAGCACATCCATGGTATATTTGTAATAAACAGAAGAAACATCTGCCTGATATTCAAATTAAATACACACCCAGGAGGACCGATAAGCACCTTCTGGGAGTGTATTGATCACTGTCAATGTCAAGAGATGTCAGACTGAATGCATTACCACATAGTGAAGCAGTGAGCTAAAGGTCATCCCTTGAGTGCCTTTGAAGTGAACTGACACCTCTCCACCTAACAATAGCTGGTGACTGGTGTGTTGAACTGAATTGCTTGTGGTTTAGAAACTCAACTCCATACAGAGCGGGAGTTGAACCCGGGCCGCCTGTTTAGGGCCGGGAATAGTAAAGCATAACTCTCTCAACTTTTCCCAGTCAATCTCTATGGTAGTCCTTATCTAGTCTGGTCCTACCAGACCATGATACTGAATTTCATTTGTACAGAAGGTTTTAATCGCTCAATTGACAAACGTAAACTCACTTGAAGGCGGGTGTCTGTTGAAGTTTAAAACTATTGGATCTGCCCAGTGCCACTCTGGACCTGCCAACCAATCGCATAACGTTTGGTCGTGACGTATGTCATGCACCGGCTTCTGCAAATGAAACTGGCGCACGTCATTGTTCTCAGCCACTCCTTCTGTTCGCTGATTGGACCGGCAGAAAATGGAAAGCAGAGAAAACCCACTAATATACCGCACACCCAGACTGACTACTGAAGGGAAATTAGTAGGTAGGCATTCGCTGCCAGGCTAGTCCTTTTTTTGTCCCATTTTTGGCCACATGTGGGATTTGGGGGGGTGCAGTTTCCTCGATATCTCTCTTATCTTTTCCCATTCATTCTCTATGGTAGTTTCTTATCACTACGGATGTTATATATATATTAGCTGTGTATCTGTGTATCTGAATCTTATGGCAGTGGGGGCGGGACCTGATAAGCCTTTGGCTTCTCCTGCCACCCTTCGGACAATAACACAAAGTAATATGTATGAATATGCAAAGAGAAAATTGTGTATTGTATGTAATTGTCCGGAAGAATAATAATAATCATATATTTTAAAATACAATTTTACGGGTGCTGTTTCCCCTCATGGGTGAGGGCCAGGAGAGGAGACCCCGTTGTGGTTTGAGTCACAGACGGCGGAGCATCAGAATACATTGTTTTTTTCCCTTTTCTTCTGCATTTTATCATGTTATATTTCTCATAGAAAGTCAACCATATCAAACGCACACCAGTGTCATTCATCAAGTAGTAACTAAACACTTCTCTTTCGTGCATGACAGAACTGTTTTATAGTAAGTTGGATTTGTTATGTTTTGTTTGCACTGAGGTGTTCTCTTGTTACAGAGCCATCCCTAAAAGCTCCGTTCGCATACCGGGAGTTGAACCCGGGCCGCCTGGGTGAAAACCAGGAATCCTAACCGCTAGACCATATGGGACCTCAAGATGGTACTCTCCATTGATAAGAAGGAATGATCTCATGAATTCTCCTGAAAAAAAACAAAATGATTTGATATAAAAAAATTTCAGCTAAATGTAAAATATAATAGTGAGTCAAAAAAGGGCGTCAAAAGTGAGAGTTCAGTGGCTACATGCATGTACCCTGTCATTGGACTTTGCATTCAGAGCGGTGCAGAAGTCCTTTCTGGTACATGGTCACTGCTGATATCCACTCCTGGCTATCAGCACAGTGTTCAGACTTCAGATAGTATAGGTTCACCGTCCAATCCAGACAGCTCTCTTGAGCAGCGTTTAATTCCTGCTTTGTAATAATGTCACACTAAATGACTTTCAGCCCTGGCCATCTCCAAATCTGGTCTGTGCCAAGTCAGCAGCTTTGAGTAAGATGGCACCATCTGTCAGGAGATGTCTTGTAATATGAGACGGGACTTGCGGCCTCTGAGTATGATGATGGATTTTCTTACATTTAAAGCAACCACTGCTTAATATATACCCGATGAAATGTTTGGAATAGTTTTCGAATTTTCTAATTGTTTCTTTGGGCCAGAAATGTATGTCTAATAATATCTTTCTTTTTTGCGCTGTTTTTGATCACCACCAACTCCTGAGGGAAATATCCAATAAACGCTTCACTTTGTTCACCAACTAGTTGCCTGTCTTTCTCCTCTTTGTTGCTGAGTAGGTGTCATAATTTTCTTAAAATCGTTCTTTATTTGACCTTTGTTTAACCAGGAAGGTCATTAAGAACACATTCTTATTTACAAAGACGGACCTTTTGAGGGAAGGGGGTGTGGCGGCTAAAAAGAAGGATCAAGTTAAATGTTAAATGGACAAACAGCACACACCCAGATCAGACAAACATTTCTAGCACCGTAATAGACAGACAGCTGCAAAGAAACACACTTTTTCAGCACAGCTAAAATAAATATCATCATAACATCTCACTTGCAAACAGTCAAACCGTCAGTAAAAAGGTAAAAAGTTGAAAGGAATAGTGGCGCAGTACTGTCAGTTTCAAGCTTTGTCTGCGGGTGAAAGCTGACCACGGTCTTTAAACTCAAAGCAAACTACCATAATAACATCATGATGTACTTTGCCATAATCATTTTGAAATCATTCTTCAACCGGAAAAACACAAAAACAGACAAAAATGGCAAAAGCAGGACTGAGACATGATGTAGAGAAGTGAAAATTAGATGGAGAGTTTGAGAAACTGTCATTATTACACACCCTCCCTTCATTGAAGTGTTACAGATTAAGAGCTGTGGCCATCTGAGAAATGCTTACCAGATCGAATTGGTCCTTAACTTCTCAGGGTCGTGAACCCCCCCGCTCTTTAAAGTCCCTCTGCGTTGAAAATAAATTAATCCTTTTTTCACCCAAGCTGATCTCTTGTACCTGCCGTCCCTGAGCTGGCCGAGCCGCAGTGCACACTGGGAGCAGAGGAGGGTCAACCACTTTCACAGAAGGTGTGAAATGACCGGGAAATTGGCTGTCCCACTGTCCTAGAAAAACCGTTGTTTTTTTCCTTTTCTTGACACTCAGAATTGATTCCCCAAGAGCAGAAGACCAGAAGGGCAACTTGAGAGCTGGGCTGCTCATCTTCAGAGGTTCCTTTGCAATTGGTAGCCCAATGGGAAAAGCAGGACAGTACTGTTGCTAAGACTTGGGAGCATTCACAAATCATACTGATAAATTACAACAAATGTCTTTTTTCATTCTTTTAAAGACGTAGATAATCAAGGAGCTAAGGGAAGTCTTTGCAACCTCATAATGTCATTAACTAAGTTATTTCATAATTGAATTGGTTGTTTATTGGCATAGTCAGTGGCCCTTTGTTGACCTCTCTAGCTAATATTGACCGCCTGTTTTCTACTGCAGTTCCGCCACAGTTGCCCTTAGTGATGAGATGAGGATCTTTCATACTCAGTTGTGGCAGCTGCAGCTAAACACAGACGTGGCTACCTTTAAAAGACAACTATGACCAACATTTATTTACCACTCACTCTCAAACTGATATTACACGACTTAATGAATCAGTAGCTGTTAGCAGCAGACATTTACGATCAACTAGTTGCTAACATTGTCTATCTTCTGTTTGGTACGGTGCAGGTACTTTGGTAGACATGCTAACATGCTCACAAGGACAATACTAGAATGTTGATTGGGAGTTGGGAGTGTTAGCATGCTTATCATTAACATGAGCACTACAAACTGCTGAAGTACAGCAGAAGGTTGATGGGAATGTCGTAAGTTTTCCCGATACTTGGTCAAAAATTGGACGATTGGACGAAACAATGTTTGACCTATTTATGATGCTAGATTAAAAGCTAAGGGATCAAAATAACGACCCTAGCTGTACAGATCCTAGCTATTAGTCACAAACGTCATGGTATTCCACCTCATAGTCTTTAACATCTTTTATATTGAACCAGAAATGTCAACCTGCTGGCGCCGCTAAAGCAAGGTTTACATTTTGATGGATCTTGGGCCTGACAATGGACCTTTTCTATGGCAGGAAAAGCACAGGTAACACTATTGATGATAGCTCTCTTCTCTTTTTTAATGCAGTCTCTGTTAACAACCAGGCCAGCCTGCACTCTCTCTCTCTCTCCGTACAGAGTGGTCTCTGGAAACACCTTAGCATTAGGCTTTCGATGAGCTGTTCTAATCCAGGACGTTTCCAGGCTTTCACCCGTTCCCGTTAATCGGATGGTGTGACATTTTTGATGAACGGTCAAAGCCTGTAAAGAGGGGCAGGATTTGACTAGATTAGATTAAATTATGCCTCTTTGTGTAAAATATGTATGCTGTTGTGTGATTTGCATACTATGTCTGTATGTGTGTGTGTGTGTGTGTGTGTGTGTGTGTGCGCGCGCGCGCGCGCGTGCGTGTGTGTGTGTGTGTGCGTGTGTGTGTGTTGGGATTAGACAGCGGATCGCTGATGCTCCATTAGAGAAAGTCTGCTGGTTTAATAAAACCAGTTCATCAAACACTCACACACAGACACATAATGAATATAGTCAAGACAAGCAACGCAGACAGGCAGAATGTTGCCTGAGAGGAAACTTCCACAGTAAATTAAGGGTACAAGCCTTTTCTTTCCGTCCCAATTGCCACTGACATTTGGTAATTATATGGGATCATACAAGTGCTGAAAGATGTTTAAATGGACCAACATAACCTGGTGGAAAAAGTTCAGAATCTTTCTCTATAGAGCTTGTCAAAAGTAATTCTGGGATATATTACTAAAACATATGAGAGCGAGGGAAGGGAGTAAGAGCACTTGAAATAGAAACACTTCTCAAAACGCTTTAGGGATTATGGCAGGACGACAGCATGGAAGACACAGGGAAGACAGAACCGTGACGCGATCACAGCAGGGACATGTTGAAGATGGTTGAACCTTGCCAACAAGTATTCTTAGCATACAGTAGGCAAATATCAGATGGTAAATGCTGGGACTGTGTTTAGAGTGTTTGGGTGGCTAGTGTGGTGATGGGCAATTTACACTTAGTGTTTTTATTCACAAATTATTCTTGATGTACATGAATTTGTTGTACCGAGACTTTTGCTTGTACTTTAATTTCTGGATGTTTTGTTTTATATGTTATAGGTTTGTGTGAAATGCATGTTTTCATGGTTGTTCAAAATCATAAGGGGTCCCCGGTGTGTGTTTAGAGACTCCCAAAGCACAAAGAAACAATCCTCCTCTGTTTCTCCAGAAACCCCAGTCAGATTTCTCTCCCCTTATGGCATCATACGGGGATGCCATAAGGGGCATAAATGGCTTTATTAGTGGGATCCTGTATTTGAGTCTTACTGAAAAATGACATGAAGAAATACAGCTTTAATTTCTCTTACGTATTTGATTGTGTTGGAATAAAGTCCCAAAAATAATTATAAAATTTTGGCACAATTTAAAAGTTGGAGAGAGCGTAAGACATTCCAGGATACATCTGTACAAAATGATGTGGCTATTGTTGTCAGAATTGGAACAGTGTTTCAGACAATGTTCTTATAGGCTAAAGGTTCAACATTTTGGCCATAGAGTTAGCGAGGGTTAGTTCCAAAACTGGAAACAGAAAATTAACTGCCCTTGCTCACGTGCAGGGAGGTGATACATTTTAAGTGGTGATGTGAGGCCTGGCAGCACTTAGACATGGGTCTTACTCAGCACTGAATGATCATTTATTCATGACACACGTCTGGGATGGCACCTCAGATCTTTAAACCTCAGCCTTGCGTTGCTGACAAAAATTAACAAACTGAGCAGGAATTTCATACATAGATAAATCGGCCGGAGGGGGAAAAAAAGGGGAGTGGTTTAGCAGTGGAAACAAGAGAAAAAATAGAGAGAATGGTTGAGTAAATGACTAAACCAGAGAGGAGTGCCGTTCATCTCTGTTGCTAAAAACTCTCCACTCTTCCACACCATGTCCTGTAAAGGGGAATATTACTGCCAAGCCTTAAGCCTCTCTGATGTTCCCTCTCTGGCTGCACTCATACGCTGAACTCCCCTCAACTTCAATCTCAACAACCCAACGAATGATGTCCTACTTTAATGAGCAAAGGCTGGTTGTACTCCTACTTGTTTGTCTGTCTGTCTCTTTTGTCCCTGGGTCACTTTCTCTTTTTCCCCTTAGTAACTACCCTATCCCTCTTTCCCTCCTGCTGCTTCCATCACCCCCCAGCCCTCTTCCATTGTATGCCCGGCTGTGTTTCTTTTGTGGCTGTACAGCATGTGGCTCAGCTGCACTTTGGACCCTTAATGGATGGGTATAATTGCCACCGCGTTTGTCTCTATCAAGGTCAAGTGTGTGCATACAAGCGTGTGTGTGTGTGTGTTCTTTGTTTGAATGTGGCCTCGCATTCAGAGTCATGCATGTGTGTCTGCGCCGTGGAAGTAACGTAACAGCCTCCGAATTAGAACAACCAGCAATGCAACGGATATGCAGAAGAGTCAAGTTCATTGGCCAAATGAGATTCTATTAGTAGCAAATGTCATGGTATTCAATCTCATATAGTTGTCAAGATATTTCATTCTGAACCAGAAGTGTCAGCCGGCTGGCAGTGCTGAATGTATAATTTAAGGGAATTGAAAAGTCAGTTATGATTTATCATCTGGGGTGCATGAATGTGTGTTGAAATGGTTGAGATATAGGCTAATTCAGTCAGGACCAAAGTGGACCAGCAGACCAGTATTGCTGTAACTAAATGCCACTAGTAGGCCTATAGTGCAAAGAGAAGTAATAACTGAGGATACATTCAAACATTACCCAATTACACTCAGTCACCGCTTCACTTGTTTATGTGTCAGAGACAGATTGTGTGCCGTCAGCTGCTTCCTTTTAGTATAAAACAAGAGACAACGTTACATTTCAATGTCACATCCAAAGCATGTTTAATGTGTGAGAGGGACGGAGACAGCTGTTCCTGGCACGCTTATCTGCACCGGGGAGGGAGGTCAAGGTGTTTTTTGAATGAAGACCGAAACCGACGTGACACGACAAACTGTATTGTAGCCTAATGGCACATTCAGAGGGGACTGGCAGGAGCTGTTTTGTACACACTGTCAGCTGTTTGAGGCGTCTTATCAGCATGAGAGAGGAGAGACTGAGGCTGAATCACTCTCTGCTGTTGTCACCGCCATTAAAACGCAGCGTAGCAACCCATCCAAAACATCTGCATAGGAGAGACGGAGGGGGCTGCCTGCCTGCACGCATGTGTGTGTGCGTGTGTGTGTGTGTGTGTGTGTGTGCGTGTGCTTATAAGTGAGAGAGGAGTCTTGTCAGTGCTGTCCCACACAAAGAAGATAAAAGTACTAATGGCCTGGGCTTCCTCTTATGGACCGCTGAGCTGCATGTGTGTGTGTGTGTGTGTGTGTGTGTGTGTGTGTGTGTGTGTCAAACGTCTCCTATTCAGGGCTGCGTTACAGCATTCGGCCCAGCTTTTCTCCCTCTCTTTCTATTTACAGCTCCCTCCCTCGCCACGTAAATGTGGGCATCTATTCACATGCGCCCACTGTTTCCAGGCTGCATGGAGCACCGCACACGCATCAGGCCCGTGTGTGGTAATCCCTCAGTGTCTCATCCCACGAATTGTCACAGCATAGCCTACCAAACTGCTGTTAAAGTGAACACAGGTTTAATTTACAGTTGCTGCTTGAGAAAAGCTGGCACCATATGTGATGTTGTACTATAGGGCAAAGTCAGGAAACATTTTAAAGGTAACTAATTGAGTGATTCCAGACCTTCTGTACAAATGAAATGAAGAACGATGGTCTGGTAGGACCAGGTTAAGAATAAGGCCCAATCAGAGCAGACTAGCTGTTTGCAAGGTGTGTCTTAAAGAGACAGGCTCGGAGAACTGGCAATGTTAGAAATATATACCTTTTTATTTGGACACTACGCCAAAACAGAACAAAGTAGACATTTTTCATTTTAAACCTAAAAATAAGCATACTCTGTGACCTTGAAGTAATAATGGACAACTTAAAGTTACCTGTAATAATAACAAAAATGAATTTACAATTACAGTGTGTTTACTCCTAATTACGGTTCCATTTTATGCTGCTCTGTACTTCTACTAAGCCATATCCATGAGGCAAATATTTCCCCACATTTATTTTTCATTGACTTGACAGCTATATTTAGCCTACTCTTCAAAGTTGTTTTTAAGACAATATGATACACCCTAAAAAAGCATGCATTTACTTTGTGAACCCTTAAAAAAGCAGTGTATAGTTGGGACCCTTTCAGTTGTCTATTAGTTGTCAGCAGATCTACCAAAGAGAGATTTTCCACATGTAATGTTACTTCTTGTATGTAGACTTATCAGCCATCAGAATGAAAGTCACCAGTGTAGGATTCATGTTTACAGAAAATGTACTTCTCATATTAGGAAAAGCACAGATGTTACTCATAATTAAATAGGCTCCATTCTGTTCAGATGAACCAGTAAGCCATGACAGTGAACTAATTGGACGTAAGCAATCATTAACCAATCAATATAGGCTTACACATTGAGAGAATATGGATGAAAATTCAGCATCTGTATCACCTTGACACTGTCACTTCCGAGCCATATTTAAAGAGAGACACAGACAACTACTATATAATGGGTTATTTGGTCCAGTGCTCCGGCTACATCAAGATAAACAGTGCCCTCTTCTGGTGAAAACAAGGTGGCATTAAATAAGTTGTGGACATGGTCGTGGAGGTAGCATTCATAAAGGCGAAAAACAGTGGGAATTCTGGGAAATCTGAAAAGTAAATACATTTTTGAGAAAAATATTGTGCAGCGATAAGTAGCCAACCTTATTTGGCCTCTGAGATGTTTTGGAGTACAAGTATAAAACAGCATTTTAACAAACTTGAAACAGACTTGAGATACTGATGCTGTTACAGCAGCATTAGTGTCTGTTGCTGTCTCAAGTCAGAGAGCATCTTTCACGACCTTATAGAAGGAGACTTTTAGACAGCGGGCCACATTACACAAAGACGAGATGACAGTGTAGTAGATGAAGGCTCAAACTCCACTCAGCTGCTTTGACTGTAGACACTCAAATATCATTAAACCCGTCACCACTCAGACTCTTCACATCTGCACACATTCTCTGAATCTACATCCTGCTATTGGTAGCCTAGTCTACACACTTTCACACATTAGGCATAGGCTACATGTAGCCTACCAAAATATTACCATTGTAGGCCCATCACATCCAAAGTCTGAAGCACCTTCAGGACAACTATTTTTTTATTCTGTGTTTTTGTGTGTAACGCCTCTCCTATCCTATTATAAGTGCACCGTGTGATTTGCATTTACAGTCCCGATTTGTTTTACTCCAGGAGCATAGTCTATATTCCTATATTTTCAATGTAGGACTATTTATTGTGAAAGTGGCAACATATGCCACTTTCACAATAAATAGGTTACTAGATAGTATAATGCACTGCACAATGACCTTCCTGTAGCCCAAGTATGCAAGCTACTGGGCATTATGATGATGTCTTATTTAGCAGTTTCTACGTATCTTCGGTCATTATCTTTGTACATCACACCACCGTACACGTGCGTTCACCGTTAAACGTGATGGTGGATGTCGCATGATGGCCCAGTCAGAGCAGGAGAACCAATAAAGACGAACGCGGACAGATTTTTAGAAACGGTCCGCCTCGCAGTTGGTTTGCGGAGCATACTGACGGCACCGAGTCCAATGGCAGCGCCGCGAAGTGCATTGTGGGTAGCGTAGTGTGACAGCAGAGAGAAGGGTACTCGTCGAGGGGGGACGGTGGCACGCCTCCTACTACATGTCCCAGAGCACACTGCAGCGTGTTAGCTCTGTGTATGTGAGGCAGAAGAGAGGGGAGAAGATTGAGGAATTCGTCTGCAGACTTGTGTCTGCGCTGATAGAAAAATAATGGTGAGTCCACAAAGTAAACCTATCTATCGTTTGAATAATTGTCTCAATAAGTATAACATAGTGCTATTTCCGCATTGGTTGTAAGCTTTCTTTGCCATTAGCCGCTAGCAGCAGTGATAGCTAATAGAAATGTAACATTTGCTAAGTTAAGCTAGCAAACAAGCCACACTAGCTTGGTAATTATCGCAGTTTTAAATGGTTGTCAAAAAAATGTCGGTTGAGAATAAACAGTACAGTGGGCCGTCGTTTATAGCAGCTAACGCGCGTGAAACTGTCACACTCTTTCATATATGGCTTCGGAACATTTTGCTAGCTAGCTGTCAGTGTTTTAACTTTGCTCGGCTGTGTGTGTGTGTGCGTGTGTTTGTTCCGCCCCCCTCCTCTGTGTGTCGGGGCTCCTCTTTACGGGAAACTCCTAGCTTGTGAAAAAAGCCAGTGACTCTGGTTGGAGCTGGGTTAGAGGTCCTGGATAGTTTCATCTGCAGATTGTGCAGCCTGTTACCATGTGAGCTGACGGACGCTCCGCATACCTTTCTCTTTACATCAGTGTCTAGTAGTTTGTCCGGGTCACTGGTTTTTTGGCTGTCACTTTTCTCCCTCTTCCCTTTGTCTCTGGTTCTGCCTCTCACCCCCAGCCCCCAGTGTGTTTGCAGATGCTGGTCACTTTTTTTTCTTTTTTTTCTCACCGTTTCCGTCCTTAAATTGGTTGAGGTCAGCTTTGCCTTCTGCTGTAGTGTGCTTTTTTAGCACTGTGTCCTGGGGGCAGAATATCTCTTAACTTCAATAAGGGAGCAAAACACCATCAGTGTCTTTCCGTGCAGTGCAGAGATGTACAATGGAGAGTTTTATGAAAATAAATGAAAACCAGTTGCTCCTGCAAATGCACTTCCTCCTCTCAGTCATTGCTGCTGACTGGCCTTGTTCGTTGAGTTTTGAAACAGTCCAATTGGTCAAAGTAAACCTTGTAAAAGCCGTTTTTCCTGTGATGACTGAAGGGGTATCATTTTACTTGGTGTTGTTGTACTGAAGTAGGTCCAATGTCTCTACAGCAACAGTGACTCCACTGTACAAGTTCCATGATCCACCTATTGGTCACTGCAATGCCTGTCGTCTAAAGTGGCTTGAAGCTGTACTGTTGCCACCGCCATTTTCCCGGGGCCAACTGTTTGTTTTCTGTCTCTGTTAAAAACATAAAGCTAACCTATGTCTAGTATCGTGTTCTTTGTAATTCAGAGTGTCTAGTCAGGCTCCTGCAGTGATGCTCAGAGGCAAATCACTAGATTTATTATTACTGTAATAATATATGTGTCACAGCAGATGTTCTTTCTCCTCTCCCCAGGCTTAGCACTCCAGCTAGCTGCTAGTTCTTTTGCATTTGGGTGTGGTTTGGGTTATGAGCAGCAGTTAGCCGGCTCGCTACAACTGATTCCCCGGAAGGAGCAGCAGAAGCCGGCGCAACAGCATCCATCCCCAGCAGCCCCTCCAGCAGAAGGGTGAGAGACACTAGTGAGATAGGACAGCCATTTTAATTAAAGACCCAGATTACACTTGTGTTGTGTGATGTAATTCTGCAGTAATTACCCTTTTCTGTTCTCCTTCTCATTTTATAATTCAACTTCATGTCTCTTTTCTCTCTGCACTGCAGAGCAGGATGGAGGCGTCATTCGGCCCTACCTTCTCAGCCGTGGCTGCTGGAACTAAAGGTGATAAACACATATTCTTCGCTCTTTCTTTTCCTGCACGATTGTTTCTCTATTTTTCCCTGATTTTCACAGTACTCAATTCTTTTTTTGGGTGAATTTTGCCTTCCTATGTTTTCAGCTGAAGGGTCCACTACCTATAAGCAGCACAGAAGAACTCCGTCTTCCTCCAGCACTCTGACCTACTCTCCTCGAGATGAGGACGATGGAATGGTACACACTAACACACCAGTTTACATGTTGTGTGTTTCAAAGCGTGTATGAATAGGCTAAGACCTCTCCTCTCCACTGTTCCCTCCCGTCCCCTCAGCCTCCTATGGGAACTCCTCGCAGGTCAGATTCAGCCATATCAATCCGCTCTCTCCATTCTGAGTCCAACATGTCTCTGCGCTCCACTTTCTCTCTGCACGAAGAGGAGGAAGACACGGTATGACACACCGCACTCATGTATTACACATAATATATTAATTAGCAAACATTACTTACACTTATGTAAATTGTTAATACACTTAACCATACAAAAACACTGCTACAAGTTATTTTACGTAGGCCTAAGTATATGTGTAGTGTTGTGTTGTGTGTATGTGTATGCTGGCTGCTGTAGCATCTGAATTTCCCTGCTGGGATGAATAAAGTATATCTTATCTTATTTTGGAACTGAATGTGAGGAAATTAACAAATGAGTGTGTGCTGCCTTTGGCGCAGGAGCCCATGGTGTTTGCCGAACAGCCATCAGTGAAACTGTGCTGCCAGCTGTGCTGTAATGTCTTCAAGGACCCCGTCATCACCACATGTGGGGTGAGTTTACATCTATCCTTTCCAGCCTTTTACTCCTTCTGTCCATCTTCCACATTGTCTTTGAAGGGCTCCTGGATGCTATTTAATTAGAGTAACGTTAGCAGCTCTTTAATGGATTAGGAAGCATTTACATGCAAGGAACTCCAGCCAAGTTTGTGAAGCGAGATCACTTGCCATGATTCGGCAAACACAATAAAATGAATGTAGCCATATGCATATATTTAAGATGCTTTTAAGGGCTTCTTGTTTTATAATGAGTCAGCTAGAAACATAAAAAATGTCAGCCTGAGACAGCAGTTTCAATCGACTAGAAAAATGGTTGCCAGCTAGAAATAAGATGCCCACTTTACATGTCTGTCTGGAATCAGGGACCCACTGTTTCACAAGTCTGAGATTTTTGTGTGGTGAATCTGCTACTGTTTCATAGTAAACGCCTCAAAACATCCCGCATGAGAACAGAAAGCTTGACAGGCATAGCAACAGTAACCAATGTTGTCTAGTAATGTAATTATGCCTGTTTTTCTTCTTTCCTTTAGCACACATTCTGCAGACGATGTGCCTTGACTTCAGGTGAGATTTAAATGCGTTTTGCTTGTCAAACACAGGTGGCTTTTTTCACATTAATAATGCTGTACGTAGAAGCACTGTTTATTGTAACATAACGTCCATGTTTGTTATACTCACAGACAAGTGCCCGGTGGATGCAGCTAAGCTAACGGTTGTGGTGAACAACATTGCGGTAGCTGAACAGATCGGAGAGCTGTTCATTCACTGCAAGTACGGCTGCAGGGCCACAGCCAGCGGGGCAGGCGGGGCCGCAGCCTCCACCTCCACAGTGGCCGGGAAGCCTGGAGCATACGAGGTGGACCCACTGGGCTGCCCCTTCACCATCAAACTGACCTCACGCAAGTAAGCACTACACAAAGGAGGTGTTATAGTGTGTTTGATTACCAATGCTTCCTCATGAACATATTATGACACACTGTAAAGCAGCAACACGTTGCAAAGCTGTACACAGCTTGTTCTCCTTCTCCTCACCCCCCACTCTCTGTACTTCTGCAGAGAACATGAGGTCAGCTGTGACTACAGGCCGGTCCGCTGCCCTAACAACCCCTCCTGCCCCCCGCTGCTCACCATGAACCTGGAGGCTCACCTCAAAGAATGTGAGCACATCAAATGTCCACACTCCAAATATGGGTGAGTCCTAAATGCACACACTTTAGAATTGTTATTTTTTCTCCAACTTCCAGTAACAATATATTTAAGAGAATTTTTTTTGCATTTCATCTCTTGCTAATTTGTTAGTACCTATGTTTGACTGTTTCTAAGTTTGTCCGTAGCATTTATAAAAAAAATAAAGTTAACTTTACTCACAAAGGCAGTCACTTTCTTTTCTTCACAATCCATATCTAACACTCTCCTCTGCCACTCTCCGCTCCCCGACAGCTGTACATTCATTGGGAACCAGGACACGTATGAAACCCACCTGGAGGTGTGTAAGTTTGAGGGTCTGAAGGAGTTTCTGCAGCAGACTGATGACAGGTGAGCAGACATGACTCACGGCAAATATTTGTTAGATTTATTAATTGTTTGCCAGGTGTTGTTCATCATACTATTCACTTTATAGAACTCCTTTGAGCTATAACTCAATAACCATAGTGTCCATCTGATCTCTAACCTCTGACCTTTGACCCTGTTCAGGTTCCATGAGATGCAGCTGACTCTGGCCCAGAAGGACCAAGACATTGCTTTCCTGCGCTCCATGTTGGGCAAACTGTCAGAGAAGCTAGACCAGCTGGAGAAGAACCTGGAGCTCAAATTCGGTAAGATTCCGTAGAGAAAGAAAGTTTATTTCACCTGCGTATTCAGCACAACAAGCCAAGACTAAGATTACACTCTTGATGTATAACCTTTTGCCCGGGAGTTATTTGCATGTTTACACACTGTGCTCAGGAATTTGTTCATCTCCACTGAACAAGTTGCTGGAGCAGGTGGTTTATTAGTTTCTGCCTGCAACCCAGTTTAATTGCTTATATACCTTTTATTTTTTGGGTTCACATGGACCAAATATAAAACAAAGCATGGTTTAAATCAAGTCGGGTCTATTTAACTTGGCTGACATTCGCTACATGCCTGCCTGTGCACCTCATACTAAATATGTTACACCTTAAAAAACAAACTTTTGGCAACTGGTGTTGCCAAAAAATTAGGATTTGCATAGTTAATTAGGTTTAGGAATGGGGGGGGGGGCTTGTCAACAACTCAGAGAACTGTTAATAGCAGCCACTTGGTCTGTTTATAAGGCTCAGGATCTGATTACTGTTTGAGAATGGAAAAAAAAGTTTTCATCAGATAACTCCTACACAACACCACATAGTTCTATGAACCTGATGGGCCACTCCTTAATGCATTTTTGATCCTTTGCTCAAAGTTTTTGTGGTTGTGTGT
Organism: Ammodytes marinus; assembly: GCF_949987685.1. Lineage (NCBI taxonomy): Eukaryota > Metazoa > Chordata > Actinopteri > Uranoscopiformes > Ammodytidae > Ammodytes > Ammodytes marinus. The sequence goes on along the minus strand of NC_137220.1, from coordinate 20,874,939 downwards.
GTATTTCAGATGTGTTGGATGAGAACCAGAGTAAACTCAGTGAGGACCTGATGGAATTCCGCAGAGATGCCTCTATGCTCAACGTAAGTGTGTTTGCCCCTTGTTTTACTTGACATGTATTTGCACATAGAGAAAACACATCCCCCCAATCTGTTGTTTGTGTCTCTGCAGGATGAGTTGTCCCACATCAACGCCAGGCTCAACATGGGAATCCTGGGCTGTAAGTATCCGTCTAACCTCAGTTTGAAACCCTTCATTATTCTTCATATCACAGTGGAGGAAAACTCTTTGAGAAACTCTTGTCCATTAAATCGTCAAAGTTCTGTTAATAAGTCTGACTGCCTTCTCTGGCCTTTCCTTCCTCTCCCTCACTTTCCTCTACCAAACTCCATCCGTCTCTACCTTCCTCCTTTCCTCTTCCACCTCTCTCTGTCCCTATTTTTAATACTCCTGTTTCAGCTCCGTTTATACTCTCTCTCGTGTTTAGTTTCCAATGAAAAGTACATATCCAGTCTCACCCGTGTCTGTGCCTGTGTGTAGCGTACGACCCCCAGCAGATCTTCAAGTGTAAGGGGACATTTGTTGGCCACCAGGGTCCCGTTTGGTGTCTGTGTGTCTACTCCACTGGGGACCTGCTGTTCTCTGGATCCTCAGATAAGACTATTAAGGTAACAATCAGCATGCGCAGACAGGAGGGAAATGAAAGACTTATTAAACCACCTTTTAACAGGACACAAAAAAGAAAAAAGCTCTGAAAAGAATAGCTTCAAGTGGAGGCCTAAGGAAGCACGCAAACACAACTAAAGTCATCATTTTGAAGCTCTTAGTGCAGGATGTCACTTTATCTCTTCTCTTTCCCTCAGGTGTGGGACACCTGCACCACCTACAAGTGTCAGAAAACCCTGGAGGGTCATGATGGCATCGTACTGGCACTGTGTATCCAGGGGTAATAAAACGCACACATTCTCATAAATAGTCAATAGTCAATCAAAAGTCAATGTCCCCCGGGAATGTCTAGTCCTATCCTCCAAATATTGAGTGTGGCTTTTTTAATCTTTTTTTTTGTTTCCATAGAAACAAGCTTTACAGTGGCTCTGCAGACTGCACCATAATCGTAAGTGACATTCATCTTCCTCTTCTTTCAGTTTGAATTGTTAGCACATGCTGTAGTGTAGAAGTAATGTTTTTGACTGTCTGTCCTTGCCGCATTGCATCTTGCGTAGGTGTGGGACATCCAGACCCTGCAGAAAGTCAATACGATCCGTGCCCATGACAACCCTGTATGTACACTGGTCTCTTCCCACAACATGTTGTTCAGCGGCTCCCTCAAGGCCATTAAGGTACAGTTATGTCTCTGATGCATCATCCACTGTCTGTTGTGTAAAACCTTAAATCAAGATGAGCCAAGGATTATTTAAAGGAAATTATCACATGAAAGTGCCTCATCATAATTTACAACAATGTAATCAACTGAGGAACTAACATACAGAACCACTGATAGATCATTAAAAGTAAGACAGTAAATGAACATAAGCAATGATACATTGAAATACGTTAGAAAGCATGCTGGTGTATATGGAAACATTTTGATAGTAGACCTATTGTAGGATTAAGTGACAAGTAGAGATCACAAATTACCCCAAGAGTTTTGACTGTTAATATGGCCTGACAATTAAAATGTGGACAAGACGTCTTCAAATGAATATATGGTTTTGTGTCCAACAGTTACTTGAAAACTGATGCATTCAACTGGGTTCATTTTGGCATGTATGACTGCATCATCAGCATAGCATACTTTATGAAAAACATATATGTAAAGAAGCTAAGAGGACCTAGGAAGGAGTCTTGGGGTACACCAAATGTAACTGGAAGATGTACACGGGCTTAGGGTTATTAAAAGTATGCACACATAGGAACGAAACCATGTGTAAGCACTTAGAGCCATGGAGGATTTGTTTATAACCAAAATATAATTTGTGACCATAGCCAAAGTAGTTTCACTGGAATGGCGGAATCCACATTAGTTATTACTGTACATGTATGTGGCTATAACCTTTTCAAGCTGTTTGACGTGTGCCGATGGTTATCTGGTTTGTCTGGTGTTTCTGAGGATGTTAGGGTCAAGATTCAATTTCTTTAAGAAGTGGTTTAAAAATTCCTGTTTCTCAGCCTCACTTCACTGCTGAAGTCTGAAAGAAAAGTGTGATTTCACTAGAATGAAGAATATAGGGACATCTTTTTTTTTGTTGTTGTGACCTTTAGCTTTGACTCACTCTTCAGATGAGTGTGGCTCAGCGAGGAGAGGCAGACAGCGAGGACTGATAGCAGCAGCCTTGTCTTTGTAACCATGGTTTTATGCGAGCGAGAGAGGGAAAGGGGGGTGATGGTGTGTATATGATGTCAGTCCACTTAAACAGGGACTTTCCTTTCTTACCCAACTTAACTCTGCCTCCTCCCCCCATCAACCAGCTTCTCCCTATTTCAACATCAGTGACATCATACTCTTAACTGATTTCCCCCATTGTGTATTCACTCCAGCACCACTGTGTGTGTGTGTGTGCGCGCGCACTCGTTTGCAGTAAAAGCACATTGCTTAAATAATAACAATAACAAAAAAAGTTTATCCAGAAAATGTGTTGTAATGGAAACTTTGTGAAATGGAAGCGTTTTGTGATAAAGTCATGTCAATATTGTTTTTAATCCCAAAGAGCTGCAGCTGGTTTAAATGACCTATTTGATCTGGACTATGATCTTGTGTAGTTGAAGTCAGTGATGCATTTTTTTCTTTTCCTTTTTAGTTTAAGTGTTCATCATCTCCATCCATCATTTTTTTCTTTGTGTTTGTGTGTGTGTGTGTGTGTGTAGGTGTGGGACATCGTGGGTACGGAGCTGAAGCTGAAGAAGGAGCTGACCGGACTGAATCACTGGGTTAGAGCTCTGGTGGCCTCCCAGAACCACCTGTACAGTGGATCATATCAGACCATCAAGGTAGGTGGAGGGCTGGGGAGATAGTAGTTGATATACATTCATGCTTTGATCTTCCAATCATAACTTTGCTACTAGGGATGGGGCCGATCCCATCCGATACTGCAATCTACTTATTGGATATCGGACTCCCCACTTTGAAAAAAATCAAAATCGATATTTTAACTATGAAATACATTTATGTAAATGTGCGCCATAGCTATGCAATATAGCACACATTAAAAATAAATGAGCAAATAAAAAGTTTAGTTCTGTTGTTCTTCTGTACTCAAACAGTTTAAAGCAGTTAATATAAACCTTTTTGCATTTTTTATGTTTTGCTCTTTTAAATGAGAATTGTTGCTTAACCCATTGATGACTATGGCAATCTAGGATGCATGTCCTTAATGCCAGAGGGTTTTCTGAAAAAATAGTACGAATTGTCAAGTCTACCAAAACCTTAATATCTAAGCCTGTGTAGCACATAGAAACATGAAATAAAATACATTTAAAAGTTAAGGTTCACAGGTTTTATTTAAACATGCTCCCTTAGCGCTTACAAACCAACAAATATTTCTAAAAATCGTCAAAATTAGATGAATTAGAAAATTATTAAATATTGTTAATAAATAGATGCAATGTGTTGTGTGATTTTCGTCAGTAGTCTATAGTAGACCTTGATTCTGCGCACCAAACGCCACTAACTGTTCTGTCGCCGACATAGCTGGCGTATTTTTTTTATTATTTTGTTTTATTTTTTATTTTTTTGATTGACATGATTTTCGGCAAACCACACAACTTTTGGGTGGTCACGTGGTCTTAAAAAATCAACAAAACCCACCTCATGTGTATTTGAACCAATGACAGTGCATTCTATGCTGGGAATGCCATGAAGATTAGATAAAGTAATAATGCTGCGCGATGCAGCATCAGGCAGGAGAGCCAATGTGGCATTGCGCAGCAGCCGTCATCAATGGGTTAAGCCTTCCTAACACATAACATCACCACCAACAAAGAAATGTATGATCATTATGATATCGGACATTATCTTGGAATGGGATCGTTCTGAAAAATTGTGGGTCGGCGCATCTCTATTTGTAACCATAACTAGACACTATATCTCTCATATGCATGCTGTTGTAAGAGAGCAACTCGTACAGTATGTGAATAGTTTGTAGGGTGGTGGGGTTTTCCTCTGCCTTTACCGAGAGAAAAGTTTACAGGGCTGGCATTAGCTTATCCTAACTTACCATTGCTATCACTGTTAATAATTATGTTCGGTGCTAAAAGGGGCAGTTTAAATCTGTATTTTCCTCCTTGGATGCATTTATTCCATTTTTATTTTTGTCCTGGTGCAGCGGAATGAGGATATGCAGGTGTTTTCTTTGGCAGGTGTACAGATGTATCTTCCATTGACGAGATTCTAATTGGAAGGTGGCAGTTGAGTGCCAAGCGGCCAAAATAAACAGTTTATGGTGAATGATTGGCCCAGTTAGATACTAGTCTTCTTCATTGATTAATGTGTTAAAATACAGCCTGTGTGTGTGTGTGTGTGTGTGTGTGTGTGTGTGTGTGTGTGTGTGTGTGTGTGTGTGTGTGTGTGTGTGTGTGTGTGTGTGTGTGTGTGTGTGTGTGTGTTTAATTGGATTCTGTCCTCTGAAGGAGGAATCACTGAAAGTGCTCTGTGTGTGTCTGTCCTACTAGAGTTGGTCACTAATGAATACCTCGGGGAGTCAGCAGCAGACGGAGAGATAAAGAAAGCAAAAGGAGAGGGACTGGTTTTTAAAATGAGGGACTTCTCTGGCAGAATGAATAATGTGGACAGGCAGATAAAAAGGAGATGCAAATGAATGAATTAATGCTTTTTAATGGCGCTTGAAAGCAGAGCAGTTAGTCTCTCGTCACTGAGGGCGTTTAGTAAAGTGTTTTGCTGCAGAAAAGGCTGTGAAAAATGTTGCCAATGTTCAATTAAAAAACATCCCTTCACATATGCAATCTAACTACAGAAGTTCCTAGAAGAAACATTTATATGCACTGATTGGATTCATTTGCTTGCTTTAACATTGTGGCTACCAGTGTACTTTAAAAGTAGTTGGCCCTATTTAATAGTCTACCCTGTCATTCAGACTGCCATGGATTACATGTTGCTATTTTAGATGTTATGGTATAAAAATAGAGGCATAAATGAGGGAGCAGAGTAAAAGGAAGCCACCTTTTTGATAAAGCTCATAGCCTAGATTTCGTTTGTGTACTTTACAAAGACTTTGAACAATTGCTTGTCTATCTGATTGGTTTCATGTAATAATGATTATAACATGATGAATATATTTTTATAATAATGTTTAAATGAGTGTATCATGTGAAAGATGGGGAAACATGAAAAGTATCACCCAACTCTGCCTATCCCCTCAGCTGTTGGTTGCATTTGAGCATTATAGTAACCTTGTATAGTAACCATAACACTGATAGGGCCCTATGAAATCCGTTTTATTTTTTTCCAAATTCCGTTTTATTTTTTCACAAATTCCGTTTTTTCCGGTTTAATCTAATTTTTTTTACAATTAACACTCTTTTCGTCATCAGAACGAGTGTCTAATTATTGCGAACAAATAATATTCTAACAATTTAATCAGATATAAGGCTAAATTTAAAATACATCACAACATTGCACTGTTTTTAATGCTTAAAAAAAACAAAAAACAAATGTGTTGGGTATAGGCTATTACAGAAAATAAAGCCATTCATTTTGTGCTTCAAGTGAAACATTAAATATTATTTGTACATAAATAATAAAATCCTTATTAACTTTGCAAGAAGCTGGACTAGAGTGAAAATTGGACAAGGCTCTATAAGTCCAAGGCTTTTACCTGTGGGACAGCGCTTCACCCAACAGCTGGCTGCAACACCAACCTACAGTCTATTGTGCGACGGAGAGTTAGTTAACATTAGCATCAGCGTTAGCCGACATCACGGCAACAGCTGAATAATGTAACACATTACACAAGTTACACTACATGAAAACAACGGGCTGTAGACGCTAGAGTTATAATTGCGTGTAGGAAACATTGTTGAGACTGGAATTTCATACCACAGCAGCTGTTCCATAATACAACACTCCCTTTAGCAATGGCTGAATATAAGACCTCCCTGTGCTGTGTATCTGCGGGAGCGAGTGGCATTAATAACTTAAAAACAGTAAACGTTTAACATGATTACGTGCTTTTAGATGCTTTAATCATATGCCGAATTTATAAACAGACCATATTATTAACAATAAATTAAGTTATGTACATGTCAGAGTTACATACATGGATACATTCATAAGTAAACATTGAATAGACAGATTTGTGAAAGGGGTTTGGCGCTGTGTGTTACATTAGCGATCCTGCAGCCAGGCTCTACTTTTCACGGCAGTAGTTTGGTCTTTAGATGTCGCCAAACCAAAATTCCTCCCTAGTTCTGCTTTAATTTGTGTTGTTTCCCTTTGCCTTGGAAATTGAATTTCACCAAAATAATGGCGAATTCCGTGACATTCCGTGTTAAACAGTAGATTCCGTTTTTATTGACCGATTCCGTGATTCCGTCCGCGTTATCGCGGAAATCATAGGGCCCTACACTGATAATATGTCAGTGTTATGGCTATCCAGCTGGAAGAGGTCATTTTCTTCCAGCCTCACTGTCTTTGTATTGCTGTTGATAGAAAAGCTTATTTTTTTTTGGTTTAACAAAAGAAGTAGTTTGGAGATGCTACCTGGGCTCAAGAAATGTATGATTTTCAATTATTTAACAACTTTATTTTTGAATGAGCTAGGCCTTGTCAAACAGAGACGGACTCATATATGTAACTGAATCATATCTCTCTCTCTCTACTGCGTTTGGTGGCCTGTTTCTTTAGTGCTGATTGCCCAGCTGGACTAGCCAGTTCCACTGGCGATTGCTCCACTGTGTGTTGCCATGGAGATGTAAATTGACAACAGTTGTTGAGCAACTTACTCCTTTGAATGCTGACTATTTGTGGTTGTTTATCTGTTCCCTCCCAAGACACTCACTCTCACCCCTTTTAACATCCTCCTCTTCACATTTCACTTCTTCTTTTTTTATATACCTCCTATCTGACTCCCTCTCTCTCTCTCTCTTTCTCCCTGTTGGTCAGATCTGGGACATCCGTTCTCTGGAGTGTGTTCACGTGCTGCAGACCAGCGGTGGCAGCGTCTACTCCATCGCCGTGACCAATCACCACATCGTCTGTGGCACCTATGAAAACCTCATCCACGTAAGGGAGACACACAAGCACACACACATACATTTTGTTTTTCTTTTAATACCACTTTACTTCTTTACTTTTCTTCATTCCTGCCTGATGAGCAAACTAACAAATGCCTCACCCGCTCTCTTATAATGCATGAGGTCATTCTGGCTCCATTTGTAGTTTGTTTGTTTGTTTTTTCTGCCCATTTGAGTATTAATTATATGCAGGTTAATCCACTGTAAACACAGGGTTAAATGCACATGAGACGAAGACTAAGACCTGATGTACTATCAGCCAGCCGCTTACTTTAACTGTTTTCTATCGGCCTAAAGACTTTGCTATACACAGCAAACTCATGTGATGATGGATGTTTTAATGGTGAGTATTCTGATGATTAAAGGGTGTGTCTGTGTGTTCCCTCTGTAGGTGTGGGACATTGAGTCTAAGGAGCAGGTGCGGACCCTGACAGGACATGTGGGAACAGTATACGCTCTCGCTGTCATCTCTACGCCTGACCAGACCAAAGTGTTCAGCGCCTCCTACGATCGCTCGCTCAGGGTGAGGACGGACTGTGTTTTCCTTTGTTTGTGTGTGTGTGTGACACACAAACATGCTGTTTCATACACAGTGCATTATGCTTTCCTTTTAACTGTGCTAGTTTAGCTTGTATGGCTAATCTCTAACTGTGCTCCCTCAGCATGTAGGATAAAAGCAGCAAGCACAAGTTGATTTTTTTTGGGCCAAACAAGCTCAACAAATGATGTCAGATGATACAAATATCATGGAAAAATGTATGTTTTCTCTCAAATCTCTCTACAGTAGAGGGTAGATGTACATTTTGTGTGTAAAACACTTTTTTTTTGCTCTTAATGAAACGTAGCTCAAGTATGGTGTGTGTTTGGCTCATGTAGGTGTGGAGCATGGACAACATGATCTGTACCCAGACCCTGCTGAGACACCAGGGCAGTGTAACAGCTCTGGCCGTCTCCAGAGGGCGCCTCTTCTCCGGGGCCGTGGACAGCACCGTCAAGGTACCAAGCATCAGCCAGCTGTCATACATGTGTATCCACCTGCGCCTCTTTGCAGCTGATAAAGCCTTTTATGAATAAGTTCATATCAGAGAAAAGTCTTTGTAATAGCCATTCTCCCAACATATCCTTTTTGATGCGTCCCTCCTATCCTACTCTGTGTTATGTTACATATTTATAGTACGCCATTACTTGATGACACGTTCTAACTTTCTCTTTCACCTTTCTAACAGGTGTGGACATGCTAAGCTAACCGTCTCCAGTCACCTTCACGTCTCCTTGCGTGTCAGAGAGAGGCTTTAAACGGTTACCTTTCCACTTGATTTCCTCCTCCACTCCTGTACCTTTTGATTGTGACTCGTCGGCCGCAGACCAGTAATAACCTCCCCTCCACAATCGAGCTGCGATTGGAACTATTTTATGAAGTGTTGCTTTTAAAACTTCAAACAAGCCCTCTGACACCTGGACCCCATCGTCAGGGCAGAGGGTCAACTCTTCTTAGTGACTTGATCAGTGGTGCATTATGGGGCAAAATAAGAGGAGCTGCCTTACAGCTGCGCCACAGTGCACCCTAACTGAGATTGAATGGACGCTGCACTCAGTAATCAGAGCAGGATGCGGGTGGTTCGGCCTGCTTCCTGCAAACACACCTGCCATTTCAGAACTGTACTGATGATACCTAATGCATACTGTTTAAACAAGAATAAGGGCTGGTTTCACAGCGACACCACACTCACTCCAATATACATTTTATGTTATCCCAGAATGCACCAGAGCAAAGACAATAAACAAACTGGGACTAGATTCTAAGAACTCTGTTACAGCAACTGAATTCCTTATTCTTACTGTTATTGTTATTATATCATTAGCTTATTGCAGATATATTGGCTGTTTCTCCATGTGGGTCCATGTAGCATTGATGTGACGCATGATGACATCACAAACGGTCCAATCAGTGAGTTACCCGTCAGTATGTTTAAAATTCACGTTAAAGGCTTCTGATTTGTTATGAACAGTCGGTGTAAACACCAGTTTTTTTTTTCTTGGTCTGGACCAAATAAGCCAAACTACTGGTGTGAAAGCGCCCATAGCCAACAGTCTGGCTGATCAACAGCAAAGATCTGCATGTAGAAACACTTTGCTGAATTTTAACATCAACTAGCACAAATGAGTAAAAAATGGGAATAACGGATCAGAGAAAGGATACAGTCATATGTATGTATGTCGGTCAGCATCTGGTTAGGATGAGCCCTCAACATGAAGTATTCATGCACTTTGCAGACTAGTATGAAGTCTCAAGTTTGTCAAATCTCCATTTCAGTTGTAGACTGAAATTGAAAAAGCGCACACATCAACATGGACGGACTCAGATGTAATATCACATTGGCCTCCCTCCTTGTTATCGCCCAGCTGAGCTCTGTGAAACCAGCCTTTTCTAAAACTCATTTTAAGAAGTGAAGACTTTAGAGAGAATGACAGATCTATAGATTTACTGAGTTTTATATTAGTGCCATGATAGAGCTGTATTCAGAGCCACTCAACGGTTGTACAGTTATGTAAAACAAAAACAGATTAGTGCCGAACCTGGACATGTGCCCACCACGAGAATGACTCACACTGGCCTAACATTGGAGAGAGGGGTAGACAGTCAGTGTGTGTGCATGTATTCGTCTGTCGTCGTGTATATGTGAGTGTTTCATTGAGTGCCATACGTGTGGATGAAAAAGTTAAAAAAAGGCTGTAACAATGTCTTTTTCTCCCTCTCTAACCTCATCTGATCAGAGAGGTCATAGCATAACACAGATTAACACTGATTGTTCATTATATGACCGTAACACTCCACCGACTTGGAGTGAAGGCAAGCAGTTGATTGGCTGTAATTAACCTTAAAGCTCCATACAGCAAACGCAGAGCAAGTGCCACAGAGATAAAGTGAAGTCCTGCTTTCCTAAATTGTGTTTCGGGACCCATATTGGGTTGAAAATATGACAAATGACTAAATATATAACTGGGAGGGGTAGGTTTTTTTTTTTTATGTTTTATGAGATCATGTACACCACACTCCAAATGTAAGCACATGGGCTAAATTAGGTTTTTACAGATGCTCTGAAATATTTTGCCTTCATTTCAACGCAGATCTGGCCATGTCTTACTGTAGCCTTGGTGAGAAAGATAGAAATGGGGAAAAGAAAGCGGAAGTGTCTTCACTGGTCACTGTTTCAGTGATTTCTTGTATACTTGTAATCATGTAAGCCTGAGTTGATCATTGATCAATAAAACTGTTGTACACTTTGAGAACTATGATCTGATTTATTTCAGCAATTAAGCAATGTTCATTTTCTTTTTATTTCCTTTTTGAACCTTGGAGTTAAAGGTCACATATTACTCTAATTTTCGGGTTCAAATTTGTAATTTGGGTTTCTACTAGAAACTGTCTCTGTGTTCTATTTTAGAGCTTGTATCTTAAAACCCTGTCTTCCAAAAATCCCAGCCTGCTCTCATTAGCCCTGAATCTAACTGCAAGTTTGAGGCCATAAGGGGAGAGAAATTTGACAGGGTTTTCTGAATCTTTACTGTGGGTAAAAGGAGTTCTTTTTTCTTGTTCTTTGGGAGTCCAGTCACTCTGGGACCCCATAATGTTAGAAAAAGGGCATTTTACATAATAGGTGACTTTTAAAAGAAGGTCTACTTACTGAAACAGCTAGCATATTGATCAAGATGCTACTTACATGACTACTTCACTCATTTCTCAGGCTAACTGTATCTCCCTGTTTCTTTCTAGTCTTTATGCTATGCTAAGCTAATTTACTGCAAGGTGTAGCTTCATATTCACAGTACAAACATCTTCTCTTTAATCCAGCACATTGTGTAAACTACCACCTGCCTAAAAAGGCCTCTGGGATTGTTCCAAATGTAAGTGCTATAGTGTAGCCATTTGTTGCCCCCTAGAGGAGAACCTTAGAAAATACAAAGTTCATATCACAACACAGAGGAGTTTGTATAGAACATTTATTTATTCAGAGCAGATGGCCATAAGATGCAGTCACTGCAAGCACACCACTGTCCAGTCACTACAACACACACACTCACACACTGGTTTCATACAGTCAATAGCAGAGCAACACATAACACACACACATTCACGGCCTCTCTCAAGCATTCATGTACAGTCACTGCAGAGCAGAGGAGACACCTGGCAGTCCGGTATCCGTTCAGATAAGCACAGGCGGAAAATCAAATCAAAACAGCTTGGCTTTTTCTTTTGTCGAAAAAAAAAATGAACAGTACGTTTTGCTCCATGACATATTTGACCATCTGAATGGTTTTTTTTTGTTTTGCTTTTTTTAGTTTTTTAATTTCACCTTTAGTAGCCTAACCCCACAAACGCCGAAACACACTTTTGAGTAATGCCTCGGACATGAAAGTGGACCAGCATGTGACCAAAGGAAGGAGAAGGGAAGGGTAATGGTTGCTTTGACATGACAGAGCTGGGTTTATGAAGCAACACCATCAGGCTGTAGGACACTGAAGCATGTGAGAACCAGAGCTGACCTTTGACCTTTGCACATCCTCATGAGTGTCTTCTGGGGAAGATGAAATTATAATGTATGTTCCCATGCATTCGTGTGCTACAAAACATCAGGCTGGAAAAATCTGAACAATTTGGTACCTGGTACCAATTTGAAAATCTTACCTACCCACCAGATTTAAGATCATTCAGATATATTAATCTACATTTAAAAGTAGTAAAAGTCCAATGTAACAAGCCATGAACAGCATTAAAGGAAATCATGGACATTTGTTCACTTCCTTGCAGTTAGAAAAGAAAATTGATACCACTCTCCTATCTGTACGAAATATACAAAGCTAGCAGATGCTGGTTGTAGCCTACCTTAGCACAAAGAGAGCAAACCTGGCTCTGTCTAAAGGTACTATACTATTAAACAACAAAATGTCATTGTAATTATTATTTTCCACCTATTATACAACTTTGAGTGTGTGAGCTGGCTAGCTCTTTCCCTAGTTTCTGGATTATATGCGGAATAAGATAACTGGCTGCTGGCTGTAGCTTCACTGTTTACTATTGACTACAGACATGTAACGTGGTATCAATCTTTTATTCTGGCTTTTACGAAGAAAGTACTAGTGCACATTTTCCAAAATGTTGAACTATTACTTTACAACCTTTAATGTTATGATAAAATAGCAAATGTATCCTTCAGCTAATTTAGGAGACCCAGATGTTGCAGGTGAATACATTTTGTGAAGTGGCCCAAATCTTGCTCTTTTATTGGATTATGACGTTAATAGCCTCGTTTGAGTAGGAGCCGTCTTGCTCAGACCTGCGCTATTATGACGCACATCTTGCTGAGCGCACAGCATAGACGCGCGACATAATTGCGCAGGTCTGAGCAAGACGGCTCCTACTCAAACGAGGCTATTATCTTACTGTCCAATCAGTTGAAGAAGACTCCAGGACAAATGAAGACTAATTGGGTTCATTTCTAATGCAAAATGTCACATGTGGTAAATGGTAATTGGATGATTTAATGTTAGGAAAAACACATCTCATTGTTGATGGTGGGGGTTAGCATTCTTTTTTTATGATGGCATCAAATAACAAACAAAACAGAACAAGCAATTGATCCCCATATATTGTATATACCCATCCACTGTATTGTAGTCAGACCAAATTCACAAAGCAAGGCACATGTTTCAAAGAAAAAAAACTAACAAAATTGAACATTGCATTTAAAATGATACAAAAACAAAATCAAAAAACTGAACAACAAGAATTGCTTGTATTATACACATCGCCACATCTGAACACATATACACAAAAATAAAAAATAAACACTTCCTTGAAATATCCCGACATGGTATCCTACAATGATTCATCAGCTCGGACCACTGAAGCATGGAGAAGCAAAACGGACTCAACACTCAGATTAGATCTGTTTACTTTTAAAAATAGTCTTCAGGATGACACACACATCATAAATACACTTCTTTTTTTGTTTCAAATTTCCATATATATATAATTTCTATGTTATCATAATTTAAATACCACAACTATTCTCTGAATTCTTGTTCATTTATATAAGCAGTGTGGCTGCCATGATTTTCTGAATGGGCCGAGAGGCTAATGGAATATTGAGCGTGGTGGCACCTCTCTCGATGCAGTTTCCAGCTGGTTTGAGGAGCTTAAAGTGACACTCCAACAATTCCAGTCAAGAAGACGGTCCTGGTTAACAACTCTAAACGTGTGGTGAAACAGTTGCAAATTGTAATTGCAAATTGTAAAGCGGCAATTTAGGAGTTTTGTCATAAACCTGATGATGTCATATTGATGTCATCAGGGTTATTTCAGCAAGTTCAAATGTATAGCTGAATGCCTGCGCTACAATCTGAGCCCATGGAGTTTCAAAGACATGGGTGTTCACCGGGTAAAGTCTAATGAAACACACTACTGTATTGCATTATGGGAAGTGTAGGATCCAATTGCTTTATGTGGGTGCATTATTAAATCCCTGGAGTGCCCCCTATACACAAACCATCCAGCTTCACAGAGCCCTACAGCCACTCGCTGCATCTTAGCACATAAAAAAAAAAAATCCCATGAACACGCTGTCATGGCAACACACTCGTGTAGTAGTAACCATGGTGATGCCGATGATGACGTTGAGGGTGATGATGTAGATTGTCATGGCAACACGGGGAATGGGTGGTTAGGGCGAGTGTGTGGGATGACAGATAAGAGTGTGGATGTCCACTGAGTTGTCTGGAAAAGGATTTGCTACCGTTGAAATTTACTTTTTGTTATCTGGTGAGAAAAACAACATTCATAGGAATTCTTGGTCCACTCATTAATTATGGATCTTATAGGTACATTTGATTATTTAGGGTCTTAAAATAGGATGCATGGAGGGGCATATCCATAGCCCTTTACCCACATCCTGAAATCCTTCTCCAAAACTTTTCAAATACGTTATCCCCAACACTTAACATCTGCTTTCACTCAACCTACTGTAGCCTTCCTGCATCTTCCTCCCTGTACTCTCATTTGAATTTTATATTGTGCAGGCTCTAGTGTGTGTGTGTGTGTGTCTGTGTGTGTGCAAGCTGGCTGCATGAGTCATTGTGCTTCTCCTAAGTGTGTATGTGTGTGTGTGCATGTTGAGGGTGATTATGAGGATGTAGCGGAGTGTATGAACGCAGCCAGTGCAGGAAACTAAACTCCATCCTGAAAATCTCGACTATCCGTATAAGCTCACATACACACACATCAGTCACCACACTGTCCCTATTACTCTGTCTCTCCAACACACACACATACATACACACACACACACACACACACACACACACACACACACACACACGCACATCCACATGCACACCAGGAGCTAAATAGTCTCGTTTTGGTCACGGATAAAAATCTTTCCATCAAGTAATTTACGTGGTCACAACACCAGAGGTCACCATTTCACACAGAGAACCAAGACATCAAACCAAAGCGCAATAGAGATTCATATTTATCGTTATATTATATATTACTGTGCTAATGCAGGACTTTTTTTTTTCAGTAGATATAAACTCTCCATGCTTAGAATGTACACATACCATACTATGATTCATTACACAGTTGGCTTTTCTCAACTGGTTTAGTTTATTTGTTCGACACGAAAGCCTCGAGAGTCCACATGGGGTTCTGAAAAGACCCACACGTTTTTGATTGCAGTCTCCTCCATTTTGTAGCTCTTAGTCATCTCTCCATCTTATGATTCTTCTTTTTTTCTTTTCTTTCCTCTTCACATCACCCCTTTTTGGTCCTTTTTTTTGTATTTACCATATCTCTTACAGTGTCCATCTCTCTCTTGTAATCCATTCATCATTCTTACAAGGTGTCTGCCACATGTCTGTCCACGCATGCGGCAGCGGCTGCTCCATCATCGTTTTTCATTGACAGCGGCAAGAGAGGAGAAGAAGAAGAAGAAGAGGAGAGTTTTTTTTTTTCAAAGCAGCGACGGTTTGGATGACAGAGAGAGATAAGGGTGAAGAGGAGGAGAGAGAGAGAGAGAGAGAGAGAGAGAGAGAGAGAGAGAGAGAGAGCTAGAGTAGGCATGTTGTTGCCCATTGTGCCATCTGAGTCAGTCCTTTAACACAGCCTAGTCGTGGAGACACGCCGATTTGGTCTCTACGGTTACTCCAACATGGCGTCCAGCTGGTCGGCCAGGTCGTCGAACATGCTGCCGATGTCGTCCAGGATGCTAACAGTGGTCTTCTGCTCGGAAACGGAGCTGAACGGGCGGACACACACACACACACACACACACACACACACACACACACACACACACACACACACACACACACACACAGAAGCAATTGATCAACAGAAGGTAAACTTCAAATGTTAATTGAAAAGAAAAAACTTAACATGTGGTGTAAAACCCCAAATGGAATTTCGTCGACTTTTACTAGATGTATCTGAGTCAGGTCAAGCCTTTGAGCCAAGTCATGGTTTAGTTAACACTTGAACTATATTTAAATTCAATGAAAATCCCTGTTAAAAACGCAGCTTTTACAGTACATCATTTTTTTTTAACTAAAAGCATGATATTACCAAAGTCAGTGTATGTTTTGACCAATATATTTCATATTATCGTGTCAGATAAATACAATTTCAATATCAATCAAACTCATCACGCAACCATTATTGTTGCCATAATCGAGCAGCCCTAGTTAAGTGTGAAGTGTGTTGGTGTTAGCAGCACAGTATATGAGTCAGTGTGTATGTGAACTGTTTGAGTGCTGTTTCTATCTCTTACTCCTCCTGGCGCAGGATCTTATCCTCCACGGCCTGCAGAGCGGCTGCCAGCGAGGCGCTCGTCTCCTCTAGCTTCTGATGGACCAATGAATCCACTCCGAAGTCCGGCGTTGTCGAGGCGACCGGCGTGGTGACCCCGCCTCCCGTCATTCCGCAGTCCACAGACACGCCCCCGATGGAGGAGCGAGGGGGTTTGACAGGCGGCGGAGTGGGGCTGGGTGTGGCGGGCGTCTGGGGTGTGGTGGGGGTCTGGGGGGTGCGGGGGCTGGGTGGAGACGGGCTCAGGGGCTTGGCGTTGGGTGGGCCGGGGATGGTGGACGGGGGGAAGGAAGGGGGCGAGCTGGTCTGTCGGGCCACGGCAGAGTGCTGCTGCTTGAGCGCGGCGTGGGGCGGGTTGGGGGAGGCGGGGCTGGTCAGGGAGTGGATGAGCTTGGCCGGTTTGGGCGCCGTGGGCGGGGGCGTCGGCTTGGGCGAGACGGGCGGAGGAATCTTCTTTCCTTCGCCTACAGAATCGGAGAGAGAGAGAGAGAGAGAATTACTTGTTTCAAATATTATTTATTGAAATTGTTGATCAAGAAACTAAATAAAAGATGACCATATGTCCACCGTGTGCTTATCACAGGAGGAGGTAGTGATAAGTTTGGTTGGTAATGGGCGGCGTGGCTTCCCCCCTTATGATGTCATAAGGGAAGACAAATCTGACTGCAGGTTTTCAGAAAGGTGGAGGTGGAAAAGGAAAACGAGAGAGGGTTGTTTTTTTTCATATTTTGGGAGTCACTAGACACCAATGTTGATAAAACATGAAAAAGTGAATTTTGCATAATAGGTGACCTTAAAGGCATCATCATGCCTTGTGACAACAGAATTGTGTTACCATGTGTTACTTTCAGTAACTGAGATATCATCATGTTTCCCCTCTTTATTAACACTAGCCTATTGAGCCTTTTCCCAGCAAATATTAAAATTAGGACCCCGATCCTCATCACACAATGATACACACAGCGAGTACCTGGGCTTCCAGGTGTCCCGGGGCCCGGCAGGGGAACTCTCTTGTTGGAGACTGGCTGTGGGGGAGTCAGTGGGCCTCCCTGTCTCTTTATCTGTGCCACAATGGGCTTTGGGGAGACTGGAGGCTTTGGTTTTCTCACTGGGCCTCCTTCATTGACCACTGGAGCTCCTTTGTCCACACTGTCCCTGCGAGGGGCAGCAGTCACTTGCGGTTGAGGTTGAGGTTGTGGTTGCGGTTGCGATGGCGGTTGATGTTGTGGCTGGAGTTGAGGCTGCGGCTGTGGCTGCTCTGTCACTCCGGTATCCGACACCGGGCGGCGTTTGACGGTGGCCATGCCGTTCTGGTAGGGCAGCGGCTGTGTGGTGTTGGGCTGCTCTCCGTTAGCCGCGGCCATGTTGTCTGCGTAGCCCTCGGGCTCCTTGTCGCGGCTCTTGGGCCGGCGCTTGACGGTGTTGGACTCCTGCAGGGTGAAGTCTGAGCCGTTGGGGTGGGGCTTGGAGCCGCGCGGCCGTCTCTTCAGGGTCACCGTGGCCTCCACCCTGGAGATGTCCTCCTGCGTGTAGCCCCCGTCCCCCTCGGGGGGACCCTCGCCGCCGTCGCCCTGCAGACAAACACAAAATACACACTAACGGAAAATTCATACATTCGTGACAAGGGGTCATTGTTGCACAAACATTCAAAAACATTGACAAGATAAATGGATAGCACATGTAAAGCTTGCAGAACACATAAACTTCACTATGGACTTTTATGACATTAGAGCACACTTAATTTTAGCACATTGCGTTACATGAATAGATAATGTTGATACATAGATATAGATAGATAGATAGATAGATAGATAGATAGATAGATAGATAGATAGATAGATAGATAGATAGATAGATAGATAGATAGATAGATAGATAGATAGATAGATAGATAGATAGATAGATAGATAGATAGATAGATAGATAGATAGATAGATAGATAGATAGATAGATAGATAGATAGATAGATAGATAGACAAACATATGAATAGATATCTACCTGTCCTTCTCCTTCTCCTTCTCCTCGACCCTGGCGGCGGATGGTCAGGCTTCCCTCCTCTGCAAAGGGCAGGTTCTCTGAGGAGCTGCCGCTGCCTCCAGAGCTGGGGTGTGGTGAGGACGGGGGCTGTGGGGAGGAGGAGTTGACCGGAGGAGGGGAAGAGCTCTCAGGCTGGACGGAGGGAGACGGGAAGGGGGAGGGAGTCGGTTGCTCGCGTCTGGCGGCCGCCACCAGCTCGCTCACGGGGCCGCTAATGGTGCGACGTCGGTTCACCACCTCACCGTCAAGACCAATGGCATCCCGTGTTTTGCCCACCTGGTAAACATTAAAAAAAACACACGACCATACAATCAGTTAATCATGCTTAAGCTCATTGAATGAAGTAATAAACGTGTGTATTTTACATTTTGGAAAAGCATCTAAAAAAATAGATGTTGTTTCATGGAAATTTAAATTGTTTTCTGTTTGTAATTTAATTAAAAAAGTAAAAAGTTTCAAATATTTTAGATTCATGACGCATGTGAAAGTGAAACATTGCAGGCCTGTTCTGCTTTAAATTAGATGATTACATCTCACAGCTCATGAAAATCTAAATTCAGTATCTACAAAAAAGAATACTTGATAAGGCCAGTCAAAAATAACTTCTGAGATGCAATCAATTGATCAGGGCATGTGACACTGCTTTAGTGTTATGCAGATTTTCCTTTTGTTTAGACGGACCTGTACATATATACATTTGTTTTTTTTTACAATGACTAATACCAAGAGTTCTCTCGTTTCTCTAATACCTGCAGGAAATTCCTCTGCAGCGCTATGCCTTTGGCTCCTCCCCCTATAGAAGACATCTCCAACATGGCGGCGATGCTCCTCACGCTGCCGACGCTGCTCGTCTCCACCACGGCCTTCTCCAAGGACACCCCCAGGTCGCTGGCCCGCCGCTGCTGGTGGTAAGGCACGTCCAGCATTCCCCCCGTGATGGCGAGCGCGGCCGGCTGTGCGTTGCCTTCCGTCAGGTTGGAGTTGGAGTTGGAGATGGCGGAGCTGGAGCGTTTAGGTGGCGTGGGGGGCGGGCCCTTCTTCTTCTGGCGCAGGGCCGTGTGGTTGCGGTTGGCGGCCATCTTCTCCTGGTTGCGCTGCGAGTGGCTGCGGCTGACCCGGTGGCTCACCGTAGCGTATTTAACTCCATCGCCCCTGACGACCAGAGCGGAGCCAAGACCTCCAGCCGACTCCGCTTCTCTCTCTCCTCCTCCTCTGTTCCCTCCTTCCACCCTCTCGTCACACTCTCCATCTGACACGGCGTTGCGGTTCAGGCTGTGAGCGCATTTCTTCTGGAGCGCAGAAGCCTCTGCTCCGTCCCCCTCTTCTGGCTGGGCCTCCGGCGGGAGGCAGAGGAGCGGGACCGCTGGCTGCTGGTCAAAAAAGAAAAGAAGAAAAAATTAGACTTTGGGATTGAAATAGACTATTAAACTTGTAGTTTACTTATACAGGGTTCCTACAGCTTGGGACAAGTTAGCAACTATTTTTTTTAAGACCCGTCAAAGTTTTATTTAAGATGCTAACCTCCATGGGCTGCGTCTGCGGCTGTCCCTGGTGCTGCGGAGCCTGGACTTGAGGCTGCTGTTGCTGGGGCTGGTGCTGGGGCTGGGCGCACGGAGCTCCGCGCTGGGTGGGAGACTGCGGCGGGTTGGATCGTGGCGACTGAGGCCTCTCCCCCTGGATGAACTGCGGGGATGGCCTGCGTTTGGTCTGCGGAGAGGCGGTGGCGCTCTGGACGGAGGAAGAGGCAGAGGAGGAGGAGGAAGAGGAGGTCCTGGTCTTGGTTGGAGTGTGGGGGGGCGTGTAGGGAGGCGCCGGCTGGGAGTGGGAGTGTCGGTGTTTGCCTTGAGATGACACGCTGCCTCTGTGAGAAGAAGTGTTGCTGCCCTGGCTGCTCTGCTGCCTCATAGTCCGCGCCTCCTTCTTCGGTGGCCCCGTACCCCCTCCTCCTCCTCCTCCTCCTCCTCCGGTAATGACCTCATCGTGGTCTTTGCTGAGGCTGCGTGTTCGCTGGGCTTTGCCCGCCTCCGGCCCCTGCTGGGTCATGGCGCTCTGCAGCTCAGGGCTCAACTCGCTGTCCTGGAAGGTGATCATCTTCGGAGACATGACCTCTGGAGAGCCAGAAGAGAAAATAAAGCCTCAATATTAATAGGGATATTAATCTTAAATCAGACAGGAGGTTATGACTGCGCAGAAATAAAACTTTATGGGGGAACATTTGAATCACCGAGAGATCTGATGAGATAAGGCATGCCAACACTACAGTAGATTTAACCTCATTAAAAAGTGTATGGTTTATCTTCTGCTGGCTCACCGTCTGGAGGCGGGCTGTCCAGCGACATTGCTTCCTGCTGCTGTGTGAGTGGTGGGGGTTTCTTTCTGAGGGAGCCGGGCCCGTCCGCGCCGCGCTGCATTTCGGCCAGACGCTTCACCGCAAGCATCAGCTTCTTCTGGTGGCCTGGAACGTTGAAGATAGGAATAACCTTTCTTTTTCATTTATACAGAATCAAGTACAGCAAAGAATTTCTATCTGCATGACTTCTACGTACATATATCTTCATGTCCATCTCCTATGTCTTCATCAAATACCCAAATGTAAAAATGTTATGTGGGGGAAAATAGGGAATAGATCAATTATTGGATGCAGTTGGAAAATGTTTTGTTGAAAAGCAAAACGGTCCGGTAAAAGATGTTTAAAGTAACATACCAACTGGATGTTGAAGGAAAATGATAATCCTTTTTTCAATTATAAATTGTTTTACTTTGTCAGTTTTGGTTGCTCCATATGACACAATTTGAACACAATATTGTATTAATGTGGTACAGGGACAGGGTTCATTCGGTACATATAAATGCTTGGCGTTGATCATTTTTTAACCCTGGGTCTACCCTGGTTTTATCATCTTGGCTAATGTAGTGTAGGTCAATACCCTTGCAACATCCTTGCATAAATTATTGGTGCCTAATTTTGATGGCAGACATTGTCAGATGCACCCTTTGATTCATCAAAGGGGATACTTCTGCTATCGCTGTAGTCAGAACCAGAAATACTTTATTGAATAGAAACAGGTGAAATAAATAAGTCTAGGAATATGTGCTTAATGCAACAATATGTGTAATGTGAAAAATAACGTTATGATGTAAACAAAGTATATCTGTATGTGTTACCCAGTTTAGTGATGCCTATTTCCTGCAGGTCCTCCCAGGTGATGTCGGTGATGAATTCGATATTCTCGTAACCGTTTTGCACCAACACCTGGTGGTACTGGTTTAGACCAATAGCAGACAGCCACTCCCCTAGATTGGCCTATAGGAACAGCAGAAACATGACGGGTCACCGGGCAGGCAGACACTTGTAGCTTGCCTTTTAAAACAGATCCCAACCATGGTCCTTTTGTTCGTGTTGAATTTTACTCACAGGCATCTGATCAGGCAGCCACTCGGTGACACTGAGCTTGTTGATCTCTGATGTCATCTTCTTTCTGTGACCTGGTTTAGATATTCCAATAGCTGTCAGATCCTGCACACACAATCAAACACACACACATGCAAGTAAGATACAGCAGGGGCAAGTTCATGCTTTTCCTCCACTAAGTGAATAGAAATCTCCCCAAGACTCCGGCAAGCTCTCTTTCTCTATCAGACACACACACACACACACACACACACACACACACACACACACACACACACACACACACACACAGAAACGCACAAGGATACAACGCACAAGGAAAAATTGCAACACAAAGAAACAAGTGACAGCCGTGACTTCTGATGAAAAGCTTCTGCCAGATGAGGAGAAGGAAGTGAGCAGAAATGTAAATGTCTCAAAATCACAAGAAAAGCAAGAAAAAGAAAATGTCTGCAGTGAAAAGGAAGCATCTGAAAGAATATACAGTCAAGTGCGAAAGTTTGTGAACCCCTTGAGCCTTTTGGAATTTTATTTATTTTAACCATTATTAATTCATTTTTATCAATACCAGTATTTTTTATATGAAATAACAGATGTTTGTTTATCAATTCAACATTTTTCTTTTCCAGAAATCAATTGTTAAAACAGATAAAACAAATTATTTGACGAATGTTGTATGTGCAAAAGTTTGTGAACCCTAAGCTGCATTGCTTAAATCGAGCAGGTTGACACAATCAGATGGGCCAAATTGGTTGATGAAATAGACCAATGTAATGAGAGATCTTTAGGAAAGAAATTGGGTGGCACTAGATAAAACAGAGATAAAACCAGGTCAGTTTAGGCTCACCAAAGTGAACCCATACAGGTCAGACATGCTAAAAGGGAAACAAATCTCAGAGGATCTCAGGAATAGAGTTTTGATGTTGCACATTTGTCTGGGGACAGTTATAAATTCATAAAAAAAATTTGAGCTCAATCGGTCCACCGTGAGGCAAATCATCTACAAATGGAGAGCTTTAAGAGTGACTTAACATCTGCCTAGAAGTGGACTTCCTTCAAAAATATCCTCAAGCGCCACAAGAAAAGTGATTTTTCAGGTAAAAGCCAACCCAAACATTACATCTGGAGATTTGCAGACAATTTGAAACCACCATTATTCACTTGGGAGAAGGTTCTGTAGGTGGTAGGCAGAATTGCGTTTTTGCCCAAACATGGCGGTTTTGGTTATGACCAAACAGTTCAATTTTGGACTAATCTGTCCACAGAATAAGACTTCAGGTATCTCCAGGTGCTCTCTGGCAAAGTTGTGACAAACAGTTTTGTTCTTTTTTGAGAGCAGAGGCTTCTTCAGCAACCATCCCATGAAAGCCATGTTGACTGAGTTTTCTTCTTATTGTGGAACCATGCACATCTGTCCCAGATGCTGCACGAGAGGTCTGCAAATCACTAGATGTAATGTTTGGGTTGGCTTTTACCTGAAAAATCACTTATCTTGTGGCGCTTGTGGATATTTTTGAAGGAAGTCCACTTCTAGGCAGATGTTCAGTCACTCTTAAAGCTCTCCATTTGTAGATGATTTGCCTCACGGTGGACCGATGGAGCTCAAACTTTAAAAAAAATAATTTATAGCTGTCCCCAGACAAATGTGCAGCATCACAACTCTATTCCTGAGATCCTCAGAGATTGGGTTCCCTTTTAGCATGTCTGACCTGTATGGGTTCACTTTGGTGAGCCTAAACTGACCTGGTGTTATCTCTGTTGTATCTAGTGCCACCCAATTTCTTCCCTAAAGATCTCTCACTACATTGGTCCATTTCATGACTTCATTTGGCCCATCTGATTGTGTTTACTTGCTCGATTTAAGCAATGCAGCTTAGGGTTCACAAACTTTTGATCATACAACATTTGTCAAATAATTTGTTTTATCTGTTTTAACAATTTATTTCTGGGAAATAAAAATGTTGAATTGATAAACAAACACCTGCTATTTCATATAAAAAATACTGGTATTGATAAAAATGAATTATTAATGGTAAAAATAAATAAAATTCCAAAATGTTCAAGGGGTTCACAAACTTTCGCACTTGACTGTATATATATATATATTCATTTATGTGATATCATTTCAACTCATTATTCCTTTCATAAGTAAACATGCTCATACTTAAATATAAATTAAGTGAATACAAAAAAACTATACTGTGAAGACTTATTTTGAACTACAGTGCATCATACTGTCATCGTCTCTGTTGTTTTGTTTCTGTGTATTTTAGTGGTAGTTGTTGTAGACTCACAAGACCGTAACAAACATAGGCTACACGAACAATCACAAGCACACACATAGGTACACTCGCACACACACACACACACACGCTCGCTCACTACCACACTTGTTTGTAAAACTCATGGATTGTATGCAGATGCGATACAAACATACAGTAGAAGTGGCCAGGATTCTTCAACATATCACACATAACAAAACCCTTTTTGGCTCAGCTCTGATTCATTCAGCATGCACAGCACTGGAGTGTCAGTACATAATACAAATAATTTATATATGCTGTAAATTATTTGTATGTAGGTGAAACATGGCAGAGAGCACCAGTCTAGGTCCTCAGAACAGGCAGCAGCAACAGTAGTGAATGGTAATGGCAGGGTCAGAAGGTTGTGTGGATATAGTGAACTTATTCTTCTATTCTTTAGCTCCATTTTGAAAGTGAGACTTAACTCTGACTGTTTATGAATGTATGTTTTAGAAACTTGTGTGGTGCATTTACATAAAAAATACAATGTATTTTTATAATGTGAACGTTTTATTATACAAAACAAAAAAGATCAGGTTAAAGGGGCTATCCACTAATTTAACACAGCATGTCCATTAAGCTTTGGGGCTCACAGGAGACAGATTAAAAGAAGTCTGGTCGGAATCAAAGTAGCAGAGGCTGAGTGATTCTGACGTTTAGACCCTATTATGGGTCAAGCTGGGTCAATGGATCCTACATTTCCCATAATGCAGCTCAAAAAAATTGTTTTTGCAAAACAGGTTGGTGAGAGCCATGAGACTCGCAGGCTTTTAACAGGTAAGAGACAGATGCAGGTCAAGGGTGAGAGGCAGACGGTTGAACAGGGACAGGTTTGGCAGGGGGAAGGAAAAGGGTTCGGTTTAGTTGACTGGTTTTATTGTGCTCAGTTGAGATATTTTTTTTTTTAAATAAATGGATATACATGCATCTTGGAAACATGAAACTGGAAAACAAATCAAAGTCGTGCAGACTTGTTTCCACTGCAGCCCTTGGAAGTGCCTGCGGCCTCTCTGGGGTTCAGGGGTAAAGGGGTTCATGGGGCCTTACCTCCGGGGTCATTCGGCTAATGGTGGGCAAGTCATACCCAGCGCCCAGGAAGTTTGGAGCGTAGACCTGCAGCTGAAAGTCGCTCAGCCATTGGACAACGGCCTCTGAGCTCTACGGGGGAGAGAAACAGGGGGCATTCTGTCACTGGCTCCGTGTCGGCCTCTTCAACAGCCACTTTTTTCAACAGGGACAAGTAGAGCCAAATAAGGGCCACAGTTTAGACACTGCAGCACTATAGTCTCACTACTCTTAAAGTCATTTTTTCTTCTATGTCTGTAGTTGAGCTTCAATGGTTGAACCTAAATGCACACATTCCCTGTGTATTTTAATGTCTATACTTTTTTATTCTAGATGCTACATACATGTAGCTGCTATACAGTATAATAGCAACTTAGCCAAACTATGCTGTTACTGTTTTTTAGAGATTAAAAAAGGGTTGCACCATACGAGTTATTTTGTAGCGATAAATTGCCAAACATGCAATTTACACCGACAAACTGCCAGGTGTGACTGTTGTGTAGCTATCTGATCCAACTGACAAAACGACTGTTAGCTTGCTATAACATGAAGAGTAAAATAGAAATATGATGAGAAACCTGGCACATGATGACATTTAATTAAGATGACAATTTAAACTGGTGAGTTCAGTATATTTTCAAATAGCAAATATTAACCAAATGCTAAAATCAGTTAGCATAACATTAAATTAGATTAAGAAAAGAAGGGCCTACATAGTATCCAACTTAAACCTGCTATAGCATATTTTCTATTGACATATCACCGTCTATGTTGATAAGGTGAACTAGTTAGCAAACAGATGCTAATTTACAAATGAGATCTAGGTCCAATATTAGCTACCTTTTAACTTGTTTTTCTCGATCGACTCCTGAGGTTAATATTTGACTCTTAAGATGCTAGATGATCCAATATGTTCACTGGCTAGTTGCCCACTTCATAAAGAGATCTATGGTGAAGGCAAGAATTCCTAAGAGACACTTGTAGTACAAAGACCATCTATCCTGTCAGGCCAACGCGTTTCAGCTTCTTAGTTGTCAGCATTTAACACATTACAAGGAACATTCAAACAAGATAAGCATGAAACACAACCATTTAAAAAGGGTTTAACCAAATATGTAAAAGCTGATATGTTTGGGTGTTATGTCGCAGCTCGTGATGCAAAAGTGACGTTTTGTTGACCAAGTTGATTGCTTTTGACTGGACAGCCCTACTACTGATTCCTAGCTGGAATTGACAGTGACACATTACTAATATATTTACTAGCTAAGACACTCATGGTTCTTAATGGTGCAAACAGATTTAGTAAACTTCTAGTCTAAAACCAGCAAGTAGTTATGGAGAACTGATAAAGGATTTCACATGTAAATGAGTTATTGGCATATGAATAGCTGGTACAACCCATCTATATAGGACCACTAATATCAATATCAAAATAGCTGACTTTCTGTGATGTAATACTCTATGCTAATGAGCAACAGTAGAGAACTGAGCTACAGGAGGGCAAGACCTCATCACAACTCTGTTTCTCTTTACAGTCCTTCATCCCCTCTCTGTTTCTCCATCCTGTCTTGTCTATTCTTTCTCTCCTCTCCTTTATCTTTCCCCGAAAGAGCCTCTTCCTCCTACTACTTCTCCTTCTCTTCCTTCCCCACCTCTTCCTCCTCCACTGTCACTCAAGGCCAATTGGTTTTTACCTACAGTCTTGCATCATCCGCTGTACCCTGCTGAGGGAAATATTAGGATGATGCTGATGAATGAGAGGACTGCAGCTAACAGATGGCCGTGAGAACATGGCTTACATGACACTCACCAACGCGCACGCCGGACGCACGCACACACACACACGCACGCACGCACGCACGCACACACACACACACACACACACACACACACACACGCACACACACTGTAGACAAGCAAAGCACACAAAACCACCACGACCACCTGCTTCTTAAATATGCTCATTGGTTTATCAAGCCAAAAATTATCATACAATGAGACATGAGCTTAAATGTGGGCCCACACATGTATATACAAGCACACACACATACACTACAATAAATAACATATTACTGTACATGGTTTAAGTTCAGATTTCACGCTTTCTATGCCAAGCTAGTCCTCCCACGACATGCACAGTGCTGGGCACCTGCCAGTACACACACACACACACACACACACACACACACACACACACACACACACACACACACACACACACACACACTGATATCTAATGTTAGTTTGCCTGAGGTACACGTAACAACCATCAATTGAGAGACAGTTATCTCTGCAAAGGAGGAAAATTACCGCAATGGAAGAAAAGAAGCTGCAAATAAAAGTAGCGAATAACGATGGGATAGCAGGTAGCAGATAAACAAGAGAAGGACAATACTCACTCTCTTTCTGACACACACACACACACACACTAAATCACAAGATTTCTGGTTCCAAGACTCTTTCAAGATCAAGCCGGTGATCCTTCATTCACACACTCACCGTGTCGTGGCTGCATCCGAACACTCGCAGAACGGACGAGGCCAGTTGCGCGAGAAACCGTTGTGACATCTTGGTGTGTGTGTGTATGGATTTATATATATAAAATCTGTTTGTGTGTGTGTGTGTGTGTGTGTGTGTGTGTGTAGAAGAGTGAGAGGGTTGTGGTTGAGGTGACTGAGGAAGCTACATTCTCATCGTGCTGCCGTTCAGCTGTTGATGGTGGTGATTGTCTGTATGTGACTGGTGTGAGTTGGTATGAAAGCGGGAGAGAGAGAGAGGACTGAGTGTGTGAATTGGGGGGGACTGTCGACTGTCCTACCTTCCCCTCGACTTGCCCCTCCCCCTTCCTGGTTGCCGTGGCTTCGTAAGGCGGCGCTTCGTGGAGCGGGCAACCCGATTGGCTCGACGTGCGAGAGGAACTGGCAGGGCCTGCTGGGAGAGAAAAAACCATTGGCCATCCGTTCCTCAGTCTTCACACCTAACCTCTACATCGAACT
Source organism: Ammodytes marinus (assembly GCF_949987685.1). Taxonomy (NCBI): domain Eukaryota; kingdom Metazoa; phylum Chordata; class Actinopteri; order Uranoscopiformes; family Ammodytidae; genus Ammodytes; species Ammodytes marinus. Next base: position 20,847,014 of record NC_137220.1, on the reverse strand, counting down.
GACTTGTGGTCAGTTTCCTTCATTGCTTTAATAAAGAACCAATTAGATTCTTGCTTTCCAAGATATATAACCAATCAGAGCCTTCTACACTTCCCTCCTTCAGCCTCGGCCATCTGTCCATTAAACAAGCCAAGATATGTGTGTGTGTGTGTGTGTGTGTAGAAGAAATATAGGGGAAGGTGGGGTGATTTGTGCATTTTGGAAGTTGCAAAACCCATTGTTTCTAGAAAACCGTGGAAGAAATTGGAAATTTGACCACATATTTAAGAAGAGCCATCCATTTGACTCATCCTGTAAAGAAGGGAGACACAAGGAATAAGATATAAGCACATTTAAGCTCAAAAAACTGTGTTTTGCCTTTCAAAGTAAAATTTCCATGATCAAGGTTTTTTGATTATTGTGTCTGAACAATTATAGACACGTTTGAAAACATTTGACACATGTTTTAGTGCTTTGGTATGCTACACTTTGAGTCTATATAATTAGCACAATGTCAACCCTAAATTGCTGCATCATGCCTATTATCCAAAATTCTGGGGATGGGGTGATTTGTGCGCAAGGGCCTGGGTGAGTTATAAGTAAGTAAGTAAGTAAAATGTATTTATAAAAGCACATTTATGACAGTTTGCACTGTCCAAAGTGCTGTACATAGTGCATTCAGTAGGTAAACAAAGAAGGTAAAATAACAATAACCATAATAAAAGACGTAAAGCCCATACATCCACATAAACACAGATAGTAGTGCAGAGGTAAGTAAGTAGTGCAGAGGTTAATGGGGAGGAAACACCAGGGTGTACATATGGGTTTTGAGCCTTGATTTAAAGGCAGAAATGTAGGGGGAATCACATTTGTCAGGTGGCAGTTGGTTCCACAAGCACGGAGCAACTAGTGCAAAGTACATTTCTGAGAGTTGTGCCAGTGGCATGGCTGTATACGCTGGTCACCAAAAGAAAGTGATTGTCTACAGTAGCTCAGAAGAGAGTGACATCTCAATTCCACTTAACGACACCACTGATGAGAGTTCAGATGGCCAGAAAGATGATGATGGTGACTTTGTCATTGTGACACAATGACGCACAAATCACCCCACTACGTGGGGTGATTTGTGCGACAAGACAACTTTTTTTCCGAAAGCTATATTTCTTAAACAGTTTATTCCAGATCCAAAGTTTTTATTGCCAGGGATGCACAACATCCTGAAATATATGTACATATTTGAGTTGGAGACATAACTGTCAAGGCCTCACTTTAAAATCACTTTGAGTAAAAAGTTGCACAAATCACCCCACCTTCCCCTACATGATATTTTTTTATACACCATTACATTATGACTCTTAATTTTCTAACCGGACTCTCTCTCTCTTCCTGGTTTTAATCTTATTCTTTGTATTCAAAACATTTCCTCAAAACCCCCCTTCTCACCGGTTTCCTGACACTTGCATTAATTGTAGTTACAGTGTGTTTATGTCACAAAGTAAGTAAACTCATACAATTCAATCACAGAATCTGGGTTGAAGGAGGAACCACCCTGTGTTCTTCTGGCCCTTGTCCTACCTGCAGGCTGGTCCACAGACTTGGACTGCTCCAATAGATGCTCCTTGGCTTTGGTGGACTGGGACAAGACCGTGGCGAGAAGCTGCAAATACACAAACACAAATGCAATCCATTACATGATTACATTGAGCTGATGCTTTTATCCACAATGACTTACAAAAGTGTTTTTATCCATTTGGTTACAACTCCGCAAAAAAAAAAAAAAATACAGCAACATCAAATTAGCAAAACGGCTCCAAGTTCTACATTTAGAGACGATAGAGAGAAAAATATTCCCCCCCTCCTTTCTTCCCTTAGAATTGTATGAGCCAAATTGTAGCTCGAACCGATGAGTTTTTACATTCACATTAACAGGCATGAAGTCAGGTTTAGCTTAGGCAGCATCATATGCTACTGGTCATACCAAAACAAGTACGTCTGTAACAGCAAAACTCAACTTCCTTATCATACAGTCTCAATGTATCACCTACTGTACACAAATCCCATAGTTTTAAAACTAACTCATCATCTCGGAAAAGGACTGATCTTTTTAGGAAAGTCTGCCTGGAATAAAACACAGATAGGTTACACCACAGTAGGTTGACTATTGCTACATTGATCACATTTAAACCTGGGTTCTGAAGCTTTCAGTGTGAGAAATTTAAAAAATGTGACTATCGCTGATGAGAATTGAATTGAATGGGTAGAGAAGCAGAGAAGATACAGATGCCATCAGTCCGTCGGAGCTGCTGCTGGGTTTCATTTTGCTGTGTGGATGTTTCAGTGGGTTTTTAAAAAAAGTGTCTCACTTGCAGTTTCTTCACAGGACGCTTGGTGCAAATGTGCAGCTGGCTGGCTGCCCTGCTGAGTAAATAAATAACCATCCTGGAAGACGTCTTTAGACTAAGAACATGTCCAGCCTATGTGGCCGCTGCATCTATGTACGTATGTCTTTGTATCTAATAGTATGTTAAAGCATAGAGACAGCTTTAATGCTCATTGCTGTAGAGTTCTCCATGTCCATACTGTACAATATGGGAACTGCAAAGGCCATAGTATATGAATCTAATCATGTTCAGTCATTACGCCGTACAGTCAAGTATTTGTCCAGTTGGTCTTCTGTCTGTATGTTTATGTTTGTGCTGTTGTTTCTTTTAGTGAGTCATTGACTTTGTTTACATCAGTAACGCTTTATTTAGCAAGTGCATAATTAGCTTATAATGACTAGTTATCTACAGTGAATTACCCTGGAAAGAGCTATGTACTTAAGTACTAACTATAGGGTAAATAGGAATCTGGAACTGCACTGTGAAAACACAATTGCAAATTCATTCATTATGCATCTGTAGTGGAAGATGTAAACAGATCCTTAACTTTATGGCCTCTTACTAAGAGAGATGAACACAAAATGTTTTGAAGCAGTTACATAGTTTGATGATTTCATATGGGGGATTCCTCAATATTTTTGCCTTTTCTTCACTATTCTTACTAATTTTGAGTGGGTGGGACCCATTTGAAAATAAGCTTAATGCAAATAACTACTGTGCACCAATCAGGATTTAGGATTTTAGCTAAATGTGATGACTGTTTAGGGGGTTGCTGTCAATTAAATCTGACCAAACCACACCCGCTCCATCCTGAATACATTAGCTAGCCCTTTATATTTTTAAAAACTAGTTATAACTTCAACTTCAACCTTGACCAAGTTGACAGGAGTTGTAAGTAAAAATTCCAATACATGTAATCTAAAATGTGTTTTCTAAAGGAAACGTTATTTCCCGCAGATGCTTTTGTCATTCAAACAGTAATATAATTGTTCTCTTTGGTCAGGGTTAGGGTTATTGTGATTTTTGTGGTTACAATTAATATGCACATTTTGGAATACTACATCAGTGTGTGTGTGTGTGTGTGTGTGTGTGTGTGTGTGTGTGTGTGTGTGTGTGTGTGTGTGTGTGTGTGTGTGTGTGGTACCTTAACCCCCTCAGCCTGTGCGTGGAGGATGTGTGTGGTGGCACTACCGGCACTCTGACCGCTGCCCGACGACCGCACGCTGGTCACACTGCCGGAACTACCCAAACTGCTGCGGTCTCCACCTGTAATACGCACACACACACACAGACACACACACACACACACAGACACACACACACACACACACACACACACACACACACACACACACACACATGCACCCACCCAGACGATATGTGTGTAGATTTTGTGCATACAAACGCACACATGCAACAACAAATGGATGCATAAAGTCACACACATGCACGCACGCACGCACACACGCACACACACACACACACACACACACACACACACACACACACACACACACACACACACACACACACACACACACATTGAGTGGTTTAGCTGATATCCAAAGCAACGTGGTGACATGTGTGACTCTCCATTGAAATGCACTGGGCAGCATGTGGTTGAATTGAACCAGACGGACTGACGGACACACATACAGGATGACGGATGACCGAGCGACAAACACAGATGTAAAGTAAACAAGACACACCTTTTGCTTTCAAACACACACACACACACACACACACATATACACGCATATTCTTTTCTCAAACTGTTCTCATTCCTAAGTTTTTTTCTTGTTCTCTCTCACACCAAAACATCTGCAAACATCCAAGTTGGAAAGACATACAGACTAGACCGATGCAGATGGCTGCAGTAGTCCTACACATTAAGGTTTACTCAGAGTTCAGCTAAGCCTTATAGATGGAAGCAGGACATGGGGTGGTGGGAGGGGGACTGTCAGGAGGATAAGGTCAAAGAGTATCTGAAATCCTGCTCTTGAGGGATAATTGCAATACCATGTAGGCGGGTGAATGGATGTCAGATACTGTTTGAGCCTGCATGGTTCAGAGTTTAAGGAGTCGGGGATTGTAGGTCTCAGCGCAGCGCGGCTTAGTTACCTGCCACAGGCTTGCGCAGTACCCAGATCTCTTCGTTGGAGCCTCCATGGGGCCCACTGGATGCGGTGGGGGAGCTGTGAGGACTTGCCTCTGAGCCGCGACAACCTTTAACACAGAACACCACTGTTAGCCGCTAACCGACCCTAAACTGGCCTTGTTGTAAACACTGCTATCCTTTTTTTTTTTTTGCTTTCATTTGTTTTGTTTTAAACGATGTGTTTTTTTTTTTTTTTGCCGATGGCAGGGGAAGCGGAACAGGCTGAAAAAACAACAATGATATATTATTACCCTATGAGGTCGATATGGCTAACATGTTACGTAAGAAGCTATAAGAGTCGCCTACTCACACTCTGTCAGGCACATTAGCTTAGATACAAGGGTGTTTCTTGGCCTTTCTTTTGAATGTAAATCAAGTTTAGAAATTTAAGTTTAAAAAGCTCTTAAAAAAAACTCGGGGAACTGCAAATACTAATGATAATTCTCTGTGGCTTCATCACTTCAAGCCACCCCTCAAAAAAATTCATATGCTCATTTGATCTATTATTAATTTAGAAAATATTGATTAGTCCAGCTTTAGTGTAAGGCTTGAATATAGCTTTGTGTGTCTTTAAACTTTGATTACATACTATGATAAAAAGCACTGATATAATGAAAATTCTAAATATTTTTCATAGAATATTTATCGTATTTAGTCATTAGAATCTTGGCATAGATTAGGTTTTTGTCACATAGTTATAGTCATGCTGATAAGTATAGTGGTAAAATGAGGTTTATATCTATTTTACCCTCCACAGTATCTAAAATCATTTTAAATGTGGAGTTTTGGACATTTCTACAGCAAGTGTTGATGCTATAGCCTTCATATATAGCTAAGGATAGTCGGGTTAATTAAATAAGGTCCAAGCTTATCGATGACAAAGAGAAAGGGGGCCAGTAGGGGAGCAGGTTGATGGGGCAAAGGCGGATAAGGGATTTGCTTTAAAGGATTATTATGTTTCATACTTCGCATTCACGCAAACACTTTCATTCTTTCTCTCACAAACACGCACACACACACAGAAAGAAACAGCATATATATATAGATATATGAAAACATTTATATACCCAGAGTACATAAATAAATCCATAACATGAATATCTGTGTATATATACACATATATGCCATACTGTACATACACATACATATATAATGCAGCCATAAGTGTGTGATTATATATGTAAGCCTGGTCAGAATGGGGCTGCTGTAGTGCATTTGGAGAGTCATAAACCATTATAACCATCTTGACAAGGGTTTATAAATGGTTTAGACTATATGTGTAAGCCAACAGTGCTCTAAAGATAACACACACATTTGAAAAAAAAAGTTCTGCTTGCTTTCATATAATACCGCAGCTCCTTCTTGTGGCCATTTTGCATTCCTCCAAGTGACTTCAAAACAAAGGACTGAACAACCTTTGATTTAACCTCAATCAAAAATCAAAAAATTCAGATTTCAACTAGTGTGGTCAAGGCTAAGGTCAAATGTATACCTGCTTATATGTAAACGTATTATCATTTAAAATTTTTGGCATCTCTACTGTATGATGATAAAGGTTTGTCTAGAGGGATTTTTCCTCCTGGATGGAACAAAATGGCGTACAATGAAGGCTCCCATTCGCAAAAGAACGTTTCCAGTTAGTGAGTAGCTTACCTGCCAAACATCCCGGGTGACATTTTCTTATAACAATGTATTTGTGTCCCTTACAGAGCTCTCGACATATCACATAAAAACTTGCATGTAAACACATCATTTCAGCATGTATTTTTAACACCTTGAGTTTAAGATTCCAATGAAGGCTGTTCAAAAGCTAAAGACTGTTATGAATCAATTAGCAACACTCCGTATACAATATCTTTTGAAAGAGAAAATATCAGCCAGAAATATCAGAAAAAACTTCTCTTTTGAAGCAACGTGTCCGACTGAAACCTCTGACAACCACAAGTGTCATTAAAAGCAATGAATTCAATCTTTCCAGAAAACAAATGTTAAATATATTGAACAACTTTGTTGAGACCCATTGGTTGTGTTTCAGCACATTAATAGCCATTCTGGACTCATTCACCCATCCAAAACACTGGTATAACCTTCAAAACCAACAACACACATACACACACACACACAAATTGAGGGTGTAAGTGCAAGGTGGGTTAAGATTGGGGTTAAAATGATCAGACATGACAATAACGCACAGGACGAGGACAGACCACGAAAACACGCTTGTACACACAGTCTGGTCAGGAGAGAGTTGTGTGTGTGTGTGAGTGTGTGTGTGTGTGCGTGCGTGCGTGCGTGCGTGCGTGCGTGCGTGCGTGCGTGTGTGTGTGTGTGCGTTTAAGAAACAAGCAAGGTTGTCTTGGCGGTTGGGATTGTGTGGTGATATACGGAGGAAGGAGGGAAGAACAAAGAGGAGAGGAACGAATGAAAAAAACTAAAAATGCTCAAAACAAGCAACCAAGACATTTAACTGAAGCACAAACCAACTCAGGTGAACAGAGGTCTGCTAGGTCTGATAGGGTTCCTCCCACCTGACACCTCTTCCTTACCAGCTAAGAAATTCACAAAAATAAATCTTTTGTGGGCAGCATTACAACCACATCATCATGAATTAACATACCGCTGCAATGGCATTACTCTATCAGCTGTGTGTTTGTTTTGTTCCTTTCCTACCAATATGTTATCTAACAAAGAGAAATGCTTAAAGACTAAACATGTCTTTGCAATAGCTACACATAGAAATGTACTTTTAAATAGCAAGCATGGAGCTATGGAGCCTCACTTGAGAGCTGATTAATATGAGACTCATTGTACCATTAATGTAGTAGCCCTGACATGAAGCATTTGGTCTAATTTTGTGTCACAAGGGGTTGCAAACTGTAAAGACCAGTCAGACACATGCACTGTTTCCTGTGAATTCTTTGTGCATGTGCAACCCACTGTAGGGATGGCAGACTCTGCCACTAACAAATACAACTGCTACATACACTATGTAAATATATTGAATTGTCGGTAATGAAAAAAATATTGTATGACCATTTTAAGGATTACGCTCATAGCCACTTATAGTGTCTTGGGTTGATCAGACATACAGTATACAAATGCAACCAAGATGCGTTACAGACTTCTATTACAATCCAATTAGGAGGCGGATTACCAACAACCTCTGGGGCTGGTTTGAGAATCACATAAGTGTAATTACACCAGTGTGCGGTCTGTGGAAGTATAGCCTCTTACAGACTCTAGTGACTTTAGTGTCAGTAAAATGAACACATTTTCTCGCGATCACATTTAAGCGATGGGAGAGCACCTCCAGTTGTTTCAACACACATATTGAGATGACTTGTTTTAGCTTTTCATGCTAGTTCTCTATTCATCGTTCATTGCACAAGTCTATTGAGCAAGATCTCATTTCTTTGATAATGATGCAAGTAACAGCAAGTGAACTTAACCCTAATGACTCTTATGTCTAAAAGCTGACTTGGACTCTCAGTAATAATGTATATGACAACAGCAAAAAACAGAAAAACAAAACCTTTACATGTATGAGCAACACAACTACATAAAAATTACATAAATAATGATCCATAACAGAAAACTTCAATGGATGCCTTCTTAGTAAGAATATTTAAAACACCAATTACAATCATTTATGACCAATCAGAAATAGAGTTTTATGCTGGCAGATACGCCAGAGGAAAGCATCCCTTGAAGCTTTAATAATAATAATAATAATAATAATAATAATAATAATAATAATAATAATAATATTAATAATGAAAAAAGGGGGCGTGTACCTGGGAAAGTGGGTGTGTCTCCCTGTGGGGTTGTCACGGGCGACTTGCTATAGCCAAAGGAAGTGAAAAGTGGAAGCAGTGGCTGATGGGAATGTGGTGGAGGAGGAGGCGGTGGAGGCAGGATATGGATCTGATGGAACGTGGTGTCGTTGCCGTTGACTACCGCGTCGGCAGGGGCAACCGTCGCCGGAGGAACCAGCGGTATCTTTTGAAACTGTTGGGTGCAAATGACTGTGCTGGCCAAACCTGGATAACACCCACCGTGAGACGACACACCGACACACACACACACACACACACACACACACACACACAACCAACCAGCCCACAGTGGAACCACCGCCACGGAACAAACAGACAGACCACAAAACAGAGAATTACACATAAGAAAAAAAAGAGGGGGAGGGGGAAAAAAAAGAAAAAAATTAAAAAACGAAGGCTGAAGTTACGAAATTAAAACCAAGAAATCAAAAGTGGTGAAGGACAGGGGTTGGTGTTAAGAGGTGGGAGGACGGAGAGAAAAGGAGCGGACGGACCAACGTGGACAGGGTTAAAATGAGATGTGTGGAGAGGTGAGAATGGATGTGATGAATGGTGGGAGCCTGGGATGCTGCCAGGGACTGATACATATTACCTAATAGTCATCAGTGGCCTTGTTTGAATCCTTCAGACTTATTTCGTGACACAGGAAATGACTATTTACATCCATGTGTTTTCTATTGATTGCCATTAGCTATTAGCATAGCAACGACAAGCACTTTTAAACGCACAATATATTCCGCTGTTATGGGGCTCACAGAGCTTAGGTTCAAAACAATAACCCAAAACAGAGTTTGATTATGTGATGCATCATGGGAACAGATTCGGCAGCTGAGGCGGGGAAAAAGCGGTGGGCAAGGCATAAATGTGGTCTATTACGATGGTGCAAACAAAACTATACAAAACAACAAACAGCAATACAATGCTATGCTATGGAGCTATACTGCTTGTTCTTTCTTAAAATTAATAATTTCCCTAACTTTGAAATTTGATGGAAATATTTGTGATGAAAGTTTGACAATTTACAAGTCTAAAAAGGTCATATAAGAAGATGTTGCACACTCAGCAAACACGCTAGCTAGCGGTTATGCTATTCTATAGTGTGTTGAGTGAGACGATTGTAGCCCAACATCCAACACAACACGATGCTAAATGGAGAGGTTGTACATTATTCCCCTTCAAAAACATCTGGCTGAATTATGTTACATTAGCTTTTTTTTTGCAAACTTTAGGAATCAGACAAACATCTAAAATATCCCAAATTCCACACCACAAAAATATATTTATATATAATTATATATATATGATATCTATAAATGGCTAATAACTCAATTGCTACAGTTGTTTTTAATATTCTTGTGATTGGTGACTGACTTGATACAGTAACCTTTGTAGAGTATGTCCTCAGGTAAAGTTAACAGGTATAGTAGTTTCCCACTGATTGTGACGGCTGTTGCAACACTTGGGACAATTTGACACAGTTCAAAACGAGTTTGTTCATATTTCTCTATATTGTGGTAAATACAACTAGTTAATGTTCCATAATGAGTAATTGTACTGTAATTTGCCATATTTGTTGGTTTCATTGTTAGAGGAAAAATAAGGAGCAAAATGAGAGGTGGAGTACATTTAGAAGAAACTGGCTGGGAAGGAATGGTGTGTGTGTGTGGTGGGGGGGAGGGGGTAGAATAATTAAAAATTGATGAAAAAAAGTTGAGTAAATGAAACATCTTGGTGAAACAGCTGCCGTAGCCCCGAGTGTATGTGTGGCTGTGCCCTGGCAGTGATTAGTCGTGTATGGCTGTGCAAGCCAAGTGGGGCTTCCCCAGCTGTTCTTTCCATAGCTCTAAGAATGTGGAAGACGTAAGGTATTCTTCCTTGACTTGAAGCAGGTTGGTTGGTACAGTGGTGAATTAACTTCACAATATACACACGTGATCAAAGTGGAAAACGATGAGCAGAATAGGAGACTACATGAGAAAAGAGAGGTACTGTGAAAGATATGAATTATGTGATCACGGAATATGAAAATATTGCAAGAGAGAGCCTGAGACGAATAGATAATACTACAGACAGACAGCCAAACAGACGGATGGACAGGTATACTAGACCCAAACACGCACACCAATAAACAGTTAAAGAACAAACATCCGAGCCTCTTTGGGACACTTTGGGATGATGGGATGGATGTGAATTTGCGCTGCAGATATCACCAGAGGGCAGGACGCTCAGTATGGTGATGTAAGATGGAGAAAGGAGGTTAAAATACGAGCTTAGCTGGCAAGCTTAGCTGGCTAAGGACGACAGCAAAATGATACCTTTAATCTTGGCAGATCTTTGACCTGATTAGCATGTGTTAACATTAGTTAACATGAGAAACAATTCCGGGAAAAAGTTTGACGTTATGACATTTCTTGCAGCATGTTAGATGATAAGATTAATACCAATTTCAATGCCAATCTACTGTACATCAAATGTGATGCTGCCAACAGCCGCTGCATAGCCTAGCTTAAAACCAAGCTCCAACCACAGCAAGTTCTACCAGCATCCAATGCGGAAGTAACAAAAAGTGCAGTTGCACCGGGTGGCCACTAGGAGGCAGGTTTCCAAACTGAGCAATTTCTCGTTGACTCCCATGTTAAATAGGCCGTTTTCACGGAATTATTAAACCTATTTAAGGCCTGGTACAAAAAAACATTATAGTCTGTATGCTTAGGTCATATCTCCATGACAACACTGAGGGGGTTGAATTTTTTTCTAGCAGGCTAGTTTTTCTTCTTTTGGAGGTTAAAATATATGAATAATTAGGGGCGCGGTCTCTTGAGTGACAGCTACCAGGCGTTGGCCCTCACTTCGCCTTGGAGGTATACGTCAGCTAGATGGGTGTATCTCTCTCCCCCCGACATCACATCAATGCCCTTTTTCGGAAGGGGAAATGAGGCGGAGTAAAAATATGACATGATGGCGACGCGCATAAGCCAGGACGATTGGATGCAGTTGGAATAACTGAGGTCAGCCCAGATGCTACATCCATTTTATATACCATCTATGCTTAGAACCAACTCCGGAAACAGTAGGAAATTGCCAGGGACATCTGGATGATTTTGGTGTCTATCATTACAACCCAACAGATTCTTTAATATAATTTGGCCTGAACCTCTAAAAAAAAATCTTGTAAAAAGTGCAACTAAAGCGGGTGCACACAGTAAACCTGGATTATACGTTGAGTAATGCTGGGATGTCTGCTCTCCTTGTGTGTGAAAGAGATAAAAGGGATGAAATTCTCTATTCTAACCTGTATTCATCCAGGGATAGGCAGCTAATGAGATCGCACGGTTGATGGCCTTCCTCAAGGGTTAAGGAATAGGGTATAGAAATGTATTTATCCACTTAGCTTCACTTTTCTTCATCTTCTTTCTTCTTTCTTTTCTACCTTTCTCCAAGTTCTTCTCCAGTGTTTAGCATGTGTATTATTTAATTCACCCACACACTTGGCTGATGCTTGATCCAGTCAGTCAGTTTGCTCATGTGTTGCATTACCCACACACACACTAACATACTGTACATACTCACACATAGAAGCGACACACACACACACACACACACACACACACACACACACACACACACACACACACACACACACACACACACACACACACACACACACACACACACACACACACACACCTGTACGCTTGCTGATGACTTCCACCATGGTTGAAGGGAAGTAGCCCACACGGTCATTTCCTGTTCGGTTGTCGTGGATACAGCCTTTCCAGCGTCCGTCGGGGTGCTGCTCTAAAACCTGTGAGGTCGGACACAACGATAATATGGAGATTTACAACAACAAAAAAACATAAGTGACAAAAAACATTGATCGATTGTCATTACTGCAAAATATCCTTTAGCGATCATGTCAAACTATGAAACGGCAAAAGATTTGAGAGAGCAAGAAACATTCCTAAACATAATTGGATTCGATCGTGCAATCCTGACCATTTGCACACTGCTGTCCAAGTCAGCTCTCTTCATTTTCCCCAGCTGTGTTTTTTTTTATTCTGATCACTTCAACTTTTAAATATTAACTGTGTACTCTGTAAGGAGTACAAAAAAACTAGTATGCCTCACAGTTAAAAAAAATATGTATATACAGAGACAATTTACAATTCTACACATACATTACTAAATATTACAGCTACAATAATATCCCCACTCGTCACCTGCAATGCAACCTAAGGCTCCCTCTAGGGTCCACAACGAGGACATGCAGGATGAGGGGGGGGCTGTGCCTTTCCAACACGTTTTGCACGTGAAGTGACCCCGGTAATATGAAAAAGACCTTTCTACCTGTAACCCTTATCACAGTATGTATATTACGTTGTATGTCTATAAAGTGTGAGTAGTTCAATCACGAAAGTTAATTTTCTGTCTTCGATTGTTTCATTTGAACTATACCATAAGGGCTGGGGAGTAAAACTACACCGTATTTTGCAACAAAAAGAGGAGAAGAGTATATATGTGTGTGTGTGTGTGTGTGTGTGTGTGTGTGTGTGTGTGTGTGTGTGTGTGTGTGTGTGTGTGTGTGTGTGTGTGTGTGTGTGTGTGTTACCGTAATGACGTCTCCTGCTTTGATGTTGAGGCTGGTCAGGTCGTAGTTGTTGCAGTAATCCTTCAGAGCCCGAACCTGAAGGGCCGCTGACGCATCTGAGAGACACAAAGTGACAGACGGTTAAGTTACACAGTGCATTACAGTAAATGTACATGATATTCTATCATTCATTATCATGTATATACCATATGCAATACACTTGTTCTTGTTATGAATCTAATCTAAATCTCATTCAACCAGAATTCTATTTTAAAATCAAACTTTAAATATCCTCATTTGTTTCTTTGCAGAGTCAGATGAGAGAATTGACATCAACCTCATGTCTGTTAAAGTAAAATAGGAAGCTACTACCTACTGCAGCAGTTAGCCTAGCTTAGCACAAAGAGCTGGAAACACAGGGTTACAGCTAGCCTGGCTCTGTCCAAAGGTAATACAAACCTCAAAGTATACATTTAACAACGTAAATAAAGTGTTTTTCTTTAAACATATGATGTGTTCTGTTGGATGAATCCCCCTGGATTAACATCATATGTAAACATTAATCTGTATTATGTATTAAGTGAAACAAATGACTATTTAATGCCTATAGTTCCTCTTTAACTTACATTTCTATCATTTGTACCTTGCAAGTTAGGCTAAATTCATAAATAAGATTATTTGCTGTTATCTTTTTTATCTCTTTAAGCCTCTTTCCATCCATCCATCCATCCATCCATCCATCCATCCATCCATCCATCCATCCATCCATCCATCCATCCATCCATCCATCCATCCATCCATCCATCCATCCAGCGTACCCCTCAGCAGTTGTTTGATCTCTCTGCTGGCTTGTGTTGCAGTGAACTGGTAGACGATGTCCAGTGCTGTCTGGCTGTAGGTATTTCTCACTGTGGCGTTGATGCCACTCTGTAAAGGCAGGAAGTAAATGAATATGGTGTGTTGACTTTTTATTTAAGACATAAAGTGAGAAATCACAATTAGGGGGACAACAGACAACAGGCTTTCATTTTCTACTACTATTGTTGTCAATTTTTAAAGCTAACCATCAAACTAAAAACCTTTGAAAATGATCACATTATACAATCTGTTTATACAATACAAATCAAAACACACAGCAGCACCCAGTGAGTCAGAACTCATACACTAGTCTCCTCATAACATTGTAAAACACCTTCAGGGATGTAATAATTCCCCGTGGTGACGTCAGTAGAGAATAACCCACGCTTGCTCATTCCCTATAGCTGGGTCCACTCATTTCAACCACACTACATTAAGTTTTTTACTTAGACAAACAAAAGCTGAAAAGAAAAAGAAAATTTAAACCAGTTTAATCGAATGTAGGTCGATAGAACAAAGATGTATTCAGTCCAACGAGCCTTCGGGGCAAACGCTTTCAAAGGCTCTAAATGACATTGGTTTCTCGTGCTGGAACACACACAGTCATTAAAAAACATATTGCCTCTCATGTGTTCTCATAAATGCCCCCTGGGGCGCTTTAGTGTCATCACCAGCACGAATGGGTAAATTGTTTCATCTCTTGCCTTCCAGTGACACAGTATTTTTCATAACTGTGCCTTCGTTAATGGCACATGGGGTCGTGGGGATTTTCCAAACCCTTTAAGGAACAGGAAATAGGCGTCCAATGCATTTAACAATTCCCTCTAATGTAAATATTGTATTCATCTCTTTTATAGACTCCTGCTAATATGAAAATATAATTAATGGTTTCAGTCTAACATTAAGTAATGTTCCTTGGGTAACAAACTTAATTGCTGCTTGCCCCCTTTTTTGTTTTGGGTGAAATGATATAGCTGAAATAATAGCTTTCTTCCTTTTGCTGCCTAATCCTTGAGAGAAGGAATTCCAATTTAATTTCAATACATTTATCATTTATTTATTAAAATGGAGAAGTCTTAACATCCTCTTAGAATGGTGTAACATGCAGCCTTATACTGTTTGGACAAAAAAATAAAAAATAAAATATGTAAAATATGAAACACATGTCACCCTTCCAAGTCACCTTATTATAGGTGTTACCTGTCACAGCTATGATATTTTCCAGTCGTGGAGACAGCAGGTGAATTCTTAAGATATTTTGGTCTTAGAAAAGTAGAATGCAACGCTCACTGGGTAACCCCACTACTTTCAAATAAAAAGAAGATACGGTGGCCTTCAAGGACAATAAGCTAGATACTAAAGATGGCATCATTCACCACTGCCTCAAGTTTTTCCACAATATCAAGTGATGAAGTGAAGATGTTTTTAGTTATTTATTCTATAGCACTTCTTCTTCGTCTTCCAACAGGTGCATTTTCCCAGGACACACACTTTAAAAATGCATATGGTCATTAAGCTTGTCCATTCTGTGCTACTGTAGAATCATGGCAGTGCAAAATGGCGGCCTCCATGGTGGCAAGCCCCCGCTCTAATGTAGAAATAAAAGGCAAATTCTAAGGAAATACAATTTTAAAAAAAACAAGCGATTATACATTATTTGAAACTGTTCTGAAAAATGCCAACAAATTCTACACACTGCACCTTTAAGCTGCAAAGTCAAAATGAGATTGCAATCATGTCATTTACAGTGAGTGAACCCCATCATATAGCACACAGACAGGTGTCAGAGGTATAGACATGCTTTTAGTAACAGTCCCACTTACGTCCAGCAGGAGTCTCACTGCATCTGTCTTCCCACAGAGGGCTGCTTCGTGCAGGGCCGTGCCTGCTTTGGTCTGCCTGTTGATGTCTATGCCGGCCTGGATCAACAGTCTGGTGTGAAAAGGGGCAGAGGAAAGGGAA
This sequence comes from Ammodytes marinus, assembly GCF_949987685.1. NCBI lineage: Eukaryota > Metazoa > Chordata > Actinopteri > Uranoscopiformes > Ammodytidae > Ammodytes > Ammodytes marinus. The sequence continues at coordinate 20,831,252 of NC_137220.1, read as the reverse complement.
GGAGAGTGAGGGGAAGTGTGTATAGCGCGGAGATGACACAGAAGCAGGGAGCAGTGAAAACAAAGGGTGAGGAAATGGCAAAAGGTGAGAGAGTATATGAAGCCGTGAGCAGGGTGTGAAAGTCAGGAGAGGTGTCCAAAAGAAACACACACACACACAGGGTGGAACAGAGATTGGAGGTTGGAGGTTGGAGTCGAGTAGGATAAAGAGAAAAGTAAAACACAAACATTGCTTTAACCTGAGACACCAGTGCAATGTAAACCAAACAAAACAGACTGTAGAAGGAGAGAAGAACAAAGGTGAAATCCTAAGCTGCACCTGATTTAAATTTAGATTTATAATTGCCTTTTTTTAAGGTGTTGTCTGTTTTAAAGGTTCTCTGCTGTAGGTCAAATCTCCCCAATATGTCACTTTGAGCACACATGAACTAATAGTTCAACATCTTGAAATCTTAGCTTTTTGCCTCACTCTCCGGCTCAAGAATGAGCGACAGAAACCGTTCCTGTAACTGTGCGTGTGTCTTTGATATAGAAATGTGCAAAGGTTGGCGTTTAGTGATGTTGTAAAGTTGATCTTTTTAACCTGCTCCCCTTGACTTCCAGTGTTTGAGCTGAGATAACCTGGATGTGTACTGTGTCCTTTTTCACATTTCTACATCAAAAATGCACGCACAAGAACGCACAGGAACGTTTTTTTTTGTCACCTTTTTCTTGAGGCCGGAGAGTGAGGCAAAATGCTAACAATCCAAAATGTTGAACTATTCCTTTAAGCCCGCTTGCTCAAAGTACAGACTAAGTACAACACCTTTATTGTAAAGAAGGGCCAAGCAGCAAGGCTTTAGGAATACTGTACATAGACGATACATGACTGTGTGTGTGAGTCTTTGGCTACTCGGGGCCACAGTTGGATTGTAGCATCAATTCATTGTTGCTGTGGCTCTTTTCATGGGATTTTTATAGAACGTCGCCTCACACATTAACAAATGATAGGGTGGCAGAAAAGGACACAGAGCGAGGTTGAAAGATAGACTGGCAATTGTGACAAAATACAGCCAAACACACATTTCATTTTCCTTCTAACTCCTATTTAATTACAGGAAAAGTTTGTGTGCATGTGTGATTGTGTGTGTCTTCCACAGAGCGCGCTGGCCAGGGCCTAATGAGCATCATTTATCAGTGTCACTTCTGGAGAACACGCGCTCTGCTCTATCAACTATGACAGGCTTTATTCTTCCTTTGTCTATCTCTCTTTCTTCTTTTTAAGCCTATCTCTCTGCTTCTCTGTCTTTTTTCTATCCATCGCTCTCCGCTTCTCTGACTTATCTCCGCTCGGCTGCAGTACGCTATCGTCCCCCAGTGTCTCCACACACACACACACACACACACACACACACACACACACACACACACACACACACACACACACACACACACACACACACACACACACACACACACACACACACACACACACACACACACACACATATATATGGGCAGCCCTAAGGAGTTACTTAAAAGTGGTTTGGAATGATGAGAGGAAAAATAGACTTGTGCGCTGTGTGTTTTTATTTGCTGTGGCACAGTATTCTGCGGGCTCTTTTATCTTTGAAGCTTTGTGCTGATAGCTGACGTCACCACGGCAACAGAAGCAGCCACTTTGCCCGGATGATCTCCTGTCCAGATGAGATCATAATGGATTGACATATAACGTGTCAGAGTGCCAGATCTGCAGTGTTTCCTGGCTCCAAAATATTATTTAGGACGTTTAGAGCCAGTGATTCGTCAGGAATGCTGTGTGTGTGTGTGTGTGTGTGTGTGTGTGTGTGTGTGTGTGTGTGTGTGTGTGTGTGTGTGTGTGTGTGTGTGTGCGCGCGTGTGTGTGTGTGTGTGTGTCAGAGAGAGAAAGTGAGTGAGAGAGAGAAAGAGATAAAGCTCTTTGCATGAATGGATCCTGATGTGGAAGTGTGTGTGTGTGTGTGTGTGTATGTGTTTGTGGTTTTGTGTGTGTGTGTGTGTGTGTGTGTGTGTGCGTGTGTGTGTGTGTGTATGTGTGTGTGTGTGTGTGTGTACCTGATGATGTCTATGTGTCCATTCTTGGCGGCCAGGTGGAGAGGAGACGTCCCGTTGGGGTCGGTGGTGTCTCCTTTTTTGGGCTCCAGCAATGCAGCGCACATGTTACTGGACAGCAACAACTGGACCACCTACACACACACACACACACACACACACACACACGCATTTGATCATTCCCCGATGTCTTCAGTTGATGCTGTTTTTGAATGACGCATTAAAACCAAAACGTGCTTACCCCCACTCTGCCAAACTCACAGGCCAGGTCCAGAGGGGTTTTCCCTGCGTTGTCCACAATACACGGGTTGGACTGATGCTGCAGCAGCATCTCCGACTAGAGACAGAGAAATATACACACACACAAGCAAACACACACAGACACGTTAGAAAAAACAACGTATATTTTAAAAGTCCATGAAACCTTTGGGGGGGGGGGGGGCAGGGCACTAACTTCTGTGTGTCAACGCAATACCTCATTCAGCATTTTTTTAATGGCTCTTTCCCAAACATTGGATCATGTTCCTGAAGGTTTACTCTTCATACACGGCAACCACTCTGTCACATTCAAAATTTAAGAGCCCTTTTTACATGATTAAAGTCAGCAAGAGTTGTGGGGGGGGACCAAATCACCACTGTGTTGCCACCCACATATAAAGAAAAGGATTTTATGTCACGCTCTGTTTAAAATAAAAAAATAAACATCACAGATGCCGTTAGAAAAGCAGGGCCAAGTGGACAAACTAATTGTTTAGCCTACAGCCTTTTTAACATCACCACACAATCAATCACAACATCGATTTAATGATTGCGTTGCTTTGGCATGAACTGGGCTAAAGCCTGGTGTCATGTAAATTTAAGTTTGGGTTTGCTGTATAAAAATTGTTGTTTGCATAGAAAGGTTGAGAGAGTATACTGTATCTATTACAGTTAGAGAAAATCCAGCCCTGTAAAATGACCTCAGAGCAGCACTGTGACATTAGAGTGACAGGGAAAGCTTAGCAATAGTGTTAAATTCTCCCCACTATAGCAAATAGTCATCATGCTTTCAGTTTTCTAACGAACATTAAAAATGGGATGAATTCCAGAACAGATAAAAACAAAGTCTCTGTGTCAGCCAGACAATCAACAACATACAGTATGAACTAATCCTTCGGTAATTACAACATTCAAAATGATGCTAAGAATGATTATGGAAAGATAAGTTGATGATTATGGAAAGTAAGTGCCTTAGGTAGGTTAAATGTTCAAAGTATTGACATTTGTTTTGAGATAATGGCCTTTAAAGATGGTTGTAGGAGTAATAAACAGACGCAAACAGACAAGGTTTGTAAAATAAACACACAAAAAAACCAATGTACTTTTCAGACCTTGTATGTATACTAGTATGTAAAAAGACATGTTATGGAAGCAATATAGCCAAAAAATCTAAAATTGTCCAAGGCTTGAAAAAAAATGTTTTGCCTGCAGGGTCTCGGCTTCATTTTTCAATCTCTTTTAGATTCATGCAGTTTTTTTAAATATTTAATTGGCTGTGTGCACACTGGACGCAGCTGTGGATTAAATGGTCAGCCCCCAGTCTGTTCCCCTCTATATATCATGGTTATTTAATCAAATAGAAACAGTGTTTGCCTGTGAATGCTGAGCGTTGATCTCCTCTAGGGTACGTCAGAGGCTGCTGTATTGAGTCTGCTATATTTCATGCTTGTTGCTTTGGCAAGCCCCGCAGCAGCACTGCAGTGGTTCAAAAATATGTTTCTCTTCTCAGCTGGAACTTTTTCTTTAGCTCCTGTGTTTGGGTTTGTTTTTTCTTCTTCCACTCTTCTCTCTAACAACGCCTGATTAGGGCTGGATATCGCTTTATCGATATTTTTAGCACAAACCGAAATGCCTCAATCCCATCGAGTATCGAAAATGTCTTGTCGTCCAATACCACATTTCAGTACCTAAGGGCTTGATCTCATCAACGTCAGTGAGCCAGGCAATAAGCAGGCATCATGCTGGTTGCGCCAAGATTTAAAAGTGTTGGTGATTTGCTGTGTCAAGGCATCCAGGAAAAATACATTATGGCTCCATTCCAATACCCATACTATGGTAGAAAAAAGATTTAGGGTGTCCCAATTTGTGAAGTTAGATTTCGTATACTTTAAAAACCACCCGGATGTCTACTACATCCGGCCCAGATTTTTAGTGTTGAAAACAGCATGCTATTTGGAGCGATTCTGACCCACAATCCAGTGTGCACCGAAAGTGACGTCACACTGACGGAGCCTCCATATGAAAACAACCCGGAGATGTGACGGATATAAAAGCAAGAGGCAAGATCAAGGCGCAATGTTATGATGAAATAAATAAGTAAAAGTATGTCCCAATTGTATGCCTACTGCATGCTAACTAGATTATTTTTACGGTCAGATGTAGTATGTAGAATAGAAAAAAGATTTGAGATTTGGAACACAGGGTAAACGTAGGTTACAACATGGGTTGCAGTGGGCATTTGTGCTAACCTAAGGCAGTCAGTTTGATTTCAGCTTATTCAAAGTTGTATTTTTTGAAATTATGTAAAAATGCCAAGGAGATTAAAAAAAACATGTTTTTTTGTGCCATTATTTGTAATCTTGTTGAAACAGATTTTGTCAAATTGCTATGAAAAATAGTATCTTTCAGGAACTGGTATCTAGGTCAAGGTATCGGTATCTGTATGGCGGTGACACTGACCCAAAACAGTAAAGTTGCGGCCAGGAAAACCACAACAATTAGTTCAATGACATTTAAAAAGCTCTGTAAAACTTAAAGCAACACCGGAGTTTAAGGATCATTTAATGTGGGTTTGTGGTACGTATAGCGCTTATATTTACTGTTATTATGATAAACTTTGATTAAAATGATTAAATGGTGCTAATGACAAATTCTGTCCATTTCTTATTAACATAATGAATTCCAACACTACGTTATATATGGATCATGTATAATAACCATTAGCGCCCCGGAAACTTTTAGCTCTCTTTTTTGAAGCACTGGTCCCACTCACCACGTCGTAGTGTCCGTGCTGCGCTGCCAGGTGCAGAGGAATCTGTCCTTCATCTGATTGGCCGTTGACGGACGAACCAGATTTCAGCAGCATCTTCATGGGCTCCGCCTTCCCCTGCCAGGCTGCGTAGTGCAGCGGCCGCATACCTGCACACACACGTACAGAGTGAACAGGCAGTGGGCCGTATACTGTATACTTGTATCTATCACACCCTGAGATACGTGATGTTATCAGTGAGTCTTCATGAGTAAGATGGTGACGACAAGTGCAGTTTTTTTTGTGATCCCTCAAATATAGTTCAAAAAGAATTCAAGTCAGAAGTTGTTACTGTTTGATATGTTTTACTATTTTCAAAATTAGTGCAGTATTACTTTATTGTAATATGCATTGGCAAAGAAAAAAAATGTGTTGCAAATAAAGTCACTTGTGCAATTTTGAAACGTGCACATGTAAAAGCAAACGAGACCATCAGTACAACGAATGCTATTTCTATAAAGTTGTCTATGTGTGTGTGTGTGTGTGTGTGTGTGTGTGTGTGTGTGTGCATTTCCTGCTGCAGCACCTTTTTGGTCTCTGATGTCGACAGCAGCCTGTGACTCCAGCAGCAGCGTGATGAGCTCCAGGTTCCCATTGAGCGCCGCATGATGCAGAGGAGAAAACCTATATTACACACACACACACACACACACAGAGTCAGTCATAATGGCAAAGCTTAGCATTAGAGCGTATATTAAATAGCAGAGGGTTATTAGGGATCAAAACATATTTGATGGTATGGTGCGAGTGAAAAACAATATGCAGAACGGGAAAGGCATTATATTATGTAAAGGATCTAGTGGGTGTATGTGTGTGTGCGCGTGTGTGTGTGTGTGTGTGTGTGTGTGTGGGTGTGTGCATGCGTGTGTGCGTGCGTGTGTGAAGCCAGTGGGCGTACGCTGAGCAGATGTGATGGATATGTCAGCGTTGATGGATAAGCATGAGAAAGGGTACAGGGAACTGAGGAGACAGACAGGCGAACATAAGACACACAGACAAATACAAAACACACACAGAAATCCCTGTTTGTGTCTCCCACACACACACACACACACACACACACACACACACACACACCCACCCTCTATCTGACTCATATCTCCCTATTCCTCTCTCTGCCGCTATCCTACTTCCTCCTGGAGAGAATGCTTGGCTGTCAAACACCATCAACAGACAACAGTGAAATTAAAGTGGCACGTCGGTGTACACAAGCAGTCAAAAGGGGCAATAAACAAAGCGGTTAGCAACGCCACTGAAGAGATAAAAAGTGACATCATGCTTGTTTGTTTAGAACTTAAAGCTCTATAGAGGAATGAATGCAGACCTGCTTTTCCGAGACAATTGTAGCAGCCTACCTCTGTGGACTGACTCCCACACACACACACACACACACACACACACACCATTCATTCTTATGCACATATTGTTGCTCTCTCATTCTAGTGAGAGGTTGCATTGTATTTGGGAGCACGTAAAAAGCCAAGGTCGACATGAATCCATGCATATCAAATAGGCTAACTCAAGTTCTGGTTAATTGGTTCTTTTCATATACTGCATAATGTATATGAACCGGTCTGATGTGAATAGGTAAAGTAAGCAACTGAGTCATCAAGGTTATTTGCAATTATATGATGCCAGAAGTTAGTGACTTTGTGTGCTTGTGTGGCAGAGTGCATGATATTGACGTCCAGTTTATTTTCCTTTTGACAAAGTGTTATTAGTGTGTTGGTTTCATACTCTGAGCTAACCGGCACAGTGGGTGTTTTAACTGAATATCCATTTCATACCACATCATTAGGCTTGTTGGTTAAGGAACCGCAGAAAATAAAGGGTCCCTTTTTTACTATCTATTCTGAAGACAGCTCTTCACCTGCCCAGGGAGAGGGTACATGCTTGGAAGGCAGAAATATATATTAGACCGGTGGTTAAAACCTCAGGCTCCAAATGTTCCCTTAAGTCCATGGTGTATATCAATCCATCCATCCATCTATGTCTACCAGTCAGTGGATTCTGCAACATGACTAACACCACAGTGACACCTATCTCTGGCTATAGGTAAAGGTAAACTTTATTTGTATATCATACAAGAAATGCATATCAAAGCGCTCCACAATGATAAAACCACATGCAGTACAGGCTTCACAATAAAATAGACATAAAATAAACATAGACGTGGCAATAATAGTAAAACATAGGATGAAATACAGGAAGAAATATAGGCACCCAGAGGAAGCTACAGCATGTATGTATTATTATGTATGAATATAATGGAAAGCACACACTGAGTTTACTTGCTATTACTGCTAATTACAATAGCCAGGCATTGATCCTGCCCAATACTGATAATGATTATTATAATATCCTAAGTCCTACTGTATACGTGTTTACACACAGTAACAAGAATTTCAACGGCAACTTCCTCAGCTCACTTTACCCTCCAGGGATAAACGCTGCACTTGGAGTTAAACAGCACTATCTGTGAGTGTGTGTGTGTGTGTGTGTGTGTGTGTGTGTGTCGACCTGCAGTGTGTCCATGCAATATTTATACCCTCTTTTCTCCTTTCTTCTCCTCCACAAATCTGTCCATCTCCTCTTACTCTCTCCTCCCTCCTCAGTGCTTTGAATCAATCCCACCACTCCTCCTCCCTCCAATGTATCCATTCCTCTCTCCGTACCTTCTCTGAATGTCTCATCTTATGTGTTGGCTGAGAAGGCAGAAACTCTGCATGCTTACTGGCAGCTCAATTAATGAATGTTCACACAACCTGAAACTGAGCTGAGCAGCAGAATGTATCACGTTAAACCAATGTGTTTGACACGTTTAATTAACAGCTGTTGACTACTGAACAGTGAACACATCCAGCTAACTCACTCCAACTGCATATTCATTTGAGCCGTTAGCCGTCATCAATGTTAATTTGCTACAGCTACTAACTAACAACTAACTCCTATTAAACCTTTCCTTAAAGGTGCACTGTGTAACTTTGGGTGTGTCAGAGAAGTTAACATTTTCATTTTCAAGTCAAAAATATGTTTTGTATTGTAACTGCAAGCTCTGCCTTACGTTAAATTACATTTTATTTAGCTGACGCTTTTATCCAAAGTGTCAGCTAATTCAATGTCAGCAAATCCCCCTCCTGTGAAACTGCATAGTGCACCTTTAAGAACAAACAGCTACTGTAGCTTTTTTTTTAAACACAGGGAAAGACAGTTTATCAAAAACATAAAACATGCCTCACAAGATCCCACCACTGACAGTCACAGGCTAGAAGGAGAAGCAATGCGGGAGATTTTGAGGTCAAGTGCAAAGCATGGGTTTGAATTGATGTAGGGAGGAAAAAGCCACATTAAAAGATTTCACTTTGACCCCGGGACATACTGTATCTGCACCGCTGCCTCTCAAACCCACGTCTTCAGTGACCAAACACTTTTTTCATATCTGTCTGTTTTCAATTCCTCTCCCCAGCTGCCTCTGTTCATTTATCTCCACACTTCAAATCTGTCTGGCGCTTGATCCTGTTGAAGTCTGCAGACTCTGCACTCCTTTCTACTCTGTTCATCTCAATCTGTCTGTGTAAAAAGGTGCAAATATATTTCATACTAGCTTGAGCAACCCACACACACACACACACACACACATAAACACACACACACACACACACACACACACACACAACCAAATACACACACATCTACACTTGCAGAGACACACATACATGGTTTACACTAATGAGAGGTTTTATTTATCCTAGGCCATTCCAAAACACACACACACACACACACACACACACACACACACACACACACACACACACACACACACACACACACACACACAAATACACTTCCAGAGACACACATACAAACTTTACACGAATGAGAGGTTTTTATTTCTCCTACACACCGCTCCGGCGTTCACACACTGACTGCACCAGTAAGGAATGAAGACGATATAATAAATAGAGTATACAGTATCACCTGTCTCTCCCATCTGCTGGTGTGTGTGTGTGTGTGTGCTCACTCAGGTGTGTGCACAACGTATGTCCACACTCGCCTGGCTCACGTATAGCATGTCGTCTTGTGTCACTGTTCTGCTCTAACCGGGTTTCTGTCACACTTGAGACATTACATCAGTGTAACAATGCCCGGGAGGTGAGTTAATGCAGACATCCAGCCTCTGCTTAACAAGGCCACAATCTCCTCTAGTTCAAATGTTCTATCACGCCTGACACCTCACAGCCACACTGTCAGCAAACTATTTCTTAAGTGCTAAGATGAGTCACTTGTATAATGGGCACTCATAATCATGTTCACCTTTAAGGCAGCAATATATTAAAGGCAGTTCGTAAATGGTTATTGTTTTTTGATAGCTTCATTATTCCCTCCCTAGCTTCTAGAGGCAAATAATCACAGAGCCTAGAAACCAACCAATCAACAAACAATAACATGATCTGTGGATAACCCTTTAGTGTTCCTGAAATGTTTCCTCTTCTAATAACGATTCATCAGCATATGATAAAGCGCAGATTGGGAGAACAATTCCATTCGATCGGTCAGTTTTTTTTTAAATATATTTTTAGTAAAAGGTCCTTATCTAGTGGTCAAAGTTGTGAATTTTAATGCTCCGTGTCCGTTCTGAGAATTTACAGAAGCTACGGTGGCCATCAAGGACCAGATGCTATAGTTACTAATGATGGCATTATCCACCACTACCTCAAGTCTTTCCACAATGAAGATGTATTTAGTTATTTATTCTATAGTACTTCTTCTTCGTCTTCCAACAGGTGCATTTCCCCAGGACACCCACTATATATAAAAACATGTAATGCTGTTAAGTTTGTCCGTTCTGTGCTACTGTAGAAACATGGTGGCGGCGCCCTGCTCCAATGTAGATATAAAACGCTCATTCTAAGGTAATAATACAAACAACAACATTTCAGGCCATAAGTCTGTTATAATACATTATATTACATAAACATTGCCATTACTCTAAATCAAAGTGTTTGGGTGAAATTGATATAAAATGGCTTCGAAAACCTAGCCGGTGATGTTGAAGAGAAACTGTAGCACATTGTAGAATGGCGTGGAGAAGCACTGAGCTACAGAACATGGAGGCCTATAGTGGATTGTTGTTGCGGTTATCAGAGAAATACATTTGCAATTGGTTGGAGGTCAAGGTGTTTTGCCCGTACATAGTACGGCATACATGCTGTTTGGGTGTGTTTGTATGTAAAGAATGTGCTGAAACAGGCATGAGGCTGCCTCCCTTTCTTATTATCTCCTTCCTCCCAGCACATTTTCCCAGCTCTTTGTGCCTGCAATACTAAACCTCTATACGCCTGCACAAACACACTCACACACATATGCATATATAATTTGTGGCGTGGGCATTCTTGTAATGTGCTCTCAGGTCTCACTGGGGGATTCTCCTCTTGACAGGGTTTATATGGAGGAATAGGCTCTAAGTGGGTAGACTACATCCCCCCAACCTGCTGCTTCCCTTCTGTTCTTTATCATAATATGAATATCATAAACATTCCGCCTGTCGTTTGATAGTTCTTAATGAAGGTGTAACACCAGCTGATTGACACCACTTAGGAAAATTCTAGTTTACACACACACACACACACACACACACACACACACACACACACACACACACACACACACACACACACAAACACATGCAGCAAGGACGAGGAAAGTATGCAGTAAAATATCCCCAATTAAGAGCGTTTTCTTTTTACACAGTGAGTTCATTAAGAGTCTCTAAGCGTTTGCCAAGCAGAGCAAATGAATCCAAAATGAATACACTTGTGCGAACTCATTAGCAATGTGTGCTCATTATAAAATGGAATATCACTTCATCCATGCATTTCCATCATAAACTTTATTTATGACTTATGGCACACACACACAAGCGCGCGCACACACACACACACACACACACACACACACACACACACACAGACACACACAAACACAGACACCCATGCACACACGCAGACACACACACACACACACACACACTAGCGCATCCACCAGCCAGCGTGGGTCACTTTATACTGGGTGAGAAATTAAGGGGCAAAGAGGCAATAGCAGTAAACACGCTAATTCAATTACACTGCTCAGTTTCACTGAGAGTGGCAAAGCAGCACTGCCAGGATTATACTTTTGATCTGCACAGACAGCACTTCATTGGGCGCAGTTTGCAGTATATTTCAGCTGTGTTAAAGTGACACTCAGAAGGGCTGTAGGGGCCATCGCGAGCATTCCGAAAAAACAGCTTTAATGATGAACTGACTTGGAATCAACATTTAAAGGAAAACTGTTTGAAGTGAGAAAGCTTCCTGAAAAGATACTGTGTCACTGTTGTTGTCTACAGAGGCAGGGCCCACAGTTTGGTTTACAAACATATTCTAGTCTCACGTTTGGTTCCAGGTCATAATGATTTTGTTTTGATTCAGGCCTATGACGATAGAATTATTCAACACCAAGAAATGCATGTATAGTAAATATGTTTTGTAAATGAACTGCAGGCTCTGCTAATGTAAACAAATCCCTGAAACTGCATAGTGCACCTTTAATGACACGGCGGGCTCGACTGACATGACAGTGTGCTGTTTGTCCAGTGATAGAAATGTCTCAAATACAGCCACAAAACATGTGTGGCTGCGTCGATCATAGTAAATGCTTGTTGTAACAATGCCGGCATAGCAGCTCTAACCTATAATGTAAATGTCACTGGTACAAAAGGGACAGCTTGAATGGATGCTCCAACCACAGGAACTTTTCCCGAGGGACTGAGAACCTTTTAAAAAGCGGGAACAAAACAAATACGTAAAGACGGAGGGAACCTGGGACTCAATGTACTTTCTGAACTTTAGGTCCAGGTGCAAAAACATGTCCCAGCTTTAAGGGACTTTAGGGAGCTCTTCTTCTGTTGTTCCTTAGTGTAGTACTGTAAGCAGTTCACTTTATTTGGTAGTGTTGATGTACCTTTTGGGTTGAATAACATGTTGAATGCACTTAAAGGTGCTCCGAGGAACTTTCAGTTTTTGTTCATTCTTGCACCCCCTTTTGGACAAAAGCAGTAATGTGTTTACTAAGCCAGCTGTAGTTCCTGGGTGAGTGTACCCATGACAAAGGCATTAAGAAAAACTATATAAAAATAGAATTCTTTGCACTGATGGTCTCGTTTGCTGTAACATGTCATTCATGATAATCTGAGGAAAAATTAGACTGTTTCAGAAATATTTAAAAGTCCCTCGTAGCACCTTTAATGTAAGTCACTTTGGATAAAAACCTCACCCCTGCACGTCTACTTTTCCCTCACTTTTAAACTCAAAGACATTTTTAAAGGTGGAGTTAGTGATTCTGGATATAATAGAGACATTCTCTAATTCTGCTAAAAAGCGACTTTGTCAACAAGTGTTCTCCAGAATCGCTTACTCCAACTTTAATTCTGTATCATCGATTTTGTTGTTGTGGTGTTTTAATCAACTGTGTGTCATTTGGACACTCTCCCACGTGCGGTTAGAAACGCAAACAGGAATGCTAAAAGGAGACTTGTAGTTCCTGAATCTGGTTCGACTGGTTAAAATAGTTCCTGGAACTTTTTGGTTTTGAAAAGGGGTTAAATCTCTGTGACCTTGCATGTCCTGTATAAGCATGACCATTTGCCATGTTCTTTCTTTCCTTTCTTTCTGTCTTTTCCTTTACAATTCCTTTTTCAAAAGCTTCCATATTAAGTCACTGCGGTAGAGTATATCCAGGCGAATGATTGGATTTAACACTGTGAACCTACTCTCTCCCCCCGCCCATTCTGTCTGTAATCAGTGGACAAGTTTGTCTGCAGGGTCTTTAAAGCCGGCTCCGTCCATCTCTCTAAATGCTCTCTCTCTCTCTCTCTCTCTCTCTCTCTCTCTCTCTCTCTCTCTCTCTCTCTCTCTCAGACAATGAAACCAGAGCACCAACGATGCGAGGCCTCAGTTCTCCATCTGATCCGTCATATTCATTTGTATTTGTGCTCCCATAGGCATGTAGCCATACATGCAATGCTTTTAATGTCATTAATGCTCTCTCTATGTCACACGCACGCACGCATGCACACACGCACGCACGCACGCACGCACACACACGCACACAAACACAAACACACACAAACACACACACAAACACAAAAATGCCATTCTATTCTGAACTTTAGCTGAGTGGTATCTAATACTTAGTCTGCTACCTAATCCTTCATCTTTTTATGCTATAGAGACACAAGCAAGACTACCATGATAATAAAGCTTTTATATGAATGGGACCAGGGGGGGAGGATGGATTTTAAATAGGGAGGGAGAAGAGGAGAGGGGGAATGAAAACCGGCTTGGTAATAACAGTAATGGAAACATGGAGTAACTCACCCGTCTGTATCCTGGAAGTTGACATTCACTTTCTTTGCCGAACCGAGGAGCTCTGAAACACAGATACAGAGGAACATTAATTGATTCCTGCAGCCAATAAAGGAGAAGTAAAAGCTGCTCAGTGCTTTTTATTATGATATACAAGCAGCAACAGGGTCGTTGTGTTAAATGATTATGTTTATTGTGAAATCATATGGGACAGCGCAGTATATATATCCGATATTCAAGCCAAAGAACCAACAAACAAAGAATTTCTTGTTAAAAACTGCTATAGCGCAACCTGACACGAATCACATCACAAAAAAACATGTAGATTTTCGGGAAACTCTTCCTCTCATCTGAGCGAGCACAGCAGTCTCTCTCCTTAAACATGACTATAAATCATTATAACAACGTTTATAGGTCATAAAAGTCAAAAAGTATCATAGGTCCTCTTTAAATACATGGTAATGTCCATGAATGAAGAAATCACAAAAATACAAGATGATAGAAAAATATCACAAAACCTTACAAAAGGTTATGTGTACCCTTTTATTAACATGCAAAATAAGCAAAATAGAATCCTTAAAATAAAAATAAATAAATAAAAGTTTACTATTGCAACACATTAACACTTGAGTGCAGCGCCGAGAAAGTTAAATAAAGAGATGGTCACTGGAAATGTATGACAATATAAAAAATCCTGCTCATCCCTAAAAAGCATTTGTATTGTATAGCCAGCCTGAAATACAGCAGCTACCCTAATAACAATACTTGGCTATGGGTTGTTATGGTGACAGTAGGCTACAGCTATTCTCATAGTGTCTGAGGCTGTCAAGGTTATGATTACTGTTTGACCTGATGCCTCCATCCAGTCATGTAATCTAGGAGAAAAAATATTCCTTTCGCATTTTGTGAGAAGACATTTTGAGAGCCCGCTGAGACCATGGTGTAGGCTCAAAGAGCTTGGTTTTGGTCCAGGGACTCTTTTTCTGCTCCACTGCATGGGCTCAGTCTCCTTCCTGTCCTCAGCAAAAGCACACACACTCGCCAGAGGATGGAGGAAACACAGACATTTCAACTCTGTGTTGCAACTTTATTGTATATTATTCTGATCAAGCTAATGCTAAGCTAACTAATGCTAATGTCAGCATGTCAATAAAGAAAAAATACGTAATTGAAAAACAGATACTTCAAAGTCCAGTTTTCAAATTGACAATAAGAAATAGGAAAAATATACTATAATTATATGTGACTATTCATCTTCAGTGTACAGAGACTTGACGGTGGTATATCAACCTCCATCTTTTAAATGAACACAGGTATTTTCCACGCCTGTGAGTGAGTGTGACTCCAGTCCACACAGCTATTGTAAATGGATCAGTTTGCTTTGGCTCCTCCCTGTCTGTCTGTCACATACTGGCCCGCTGCCAGAGCAGTGTCACAGGTGAGGAAACTCACAGCTGGGTGGATGACCTCTCTCATGACACCACACTGCTCATAAGAGCCACATACAACCTATCAGCAGCCAGCAGAATGCACTTGGTTTTAGTTATTTCATTGCTAACACACACAAATACAATTGAACACACACATCCACCCCTAAAGTCGACCAACACACAACACTCTTCTGCTTTCCCCCCGCATTATTTGTCATCTTCCTCTCTCTTTTGTTTCTCTGTTTAACGCTGGCTGGCGATGCAGAACTGAGGCACAGCCCAGATTAGTCCGTGCTCTCTCTTTCACTCTTTCCACATAATCATGCACTCACACTCACACACGCACACACACACACACACACACACCCCCCCCCCCCCCCCACACACACACACACACACACACACACACACACCACACACACAGATAAACAGTAACAGACGCACACACAAGCACACACACACACACACTATCCCTCCGGGGTGCAGGAAAGAGGACAGTCCCTCTATTGTGGAGGAGACGGCTCCCAGCGCCACTGGCAGAGGAACATTGATTTCCTACCAGGCTATTTCTGGACGCTAAATGCAGGGATTCACGCTCTCTCTCACACATACACACACACACACACACACACACACACACACACACACACAGCACCCACACCCACACATACGTACATGCACGCACACTGACCAAGAGCCTTCAATGGAACTGTCTCACGTCCAGTGTGCATTGTGTGTACTTACTCCCTCTACTTGTTGTGAGAGGGGTGTAACGCCATGGAACCTGATATGCATCCGGCTGCTAACATCAACATTTTAAAATGTTGGATAGAAGCTCCAAACAATGACTATCTTTCCTCCAGGTGCACTCACACACACACACACACACACACACACACACACACACACACACACACACACACACACACACACACACACAGAGGTGAACCTTTGACTCCAAAGCAGCACATTCAACCTGTTATATTATGCTGGAGACATGCCCGATGGAATAGGAGCAAAAACCTTCCACCCAATGCCCCCAAATCCACCTTTGATGCCATTTTCTCTCCATTCTCTACCTTCACTGTTGGTTGGTGTGGCTGAGAAGCCATCAGAAAGAGCTGTGTCGGCTATAGCTAGCTAATTAGGCTACCATTAGCTCTGCAAGTTGGTTGAAAACACACTGTGTCCAGCTGAGAAATCTGTAAGAGGGTTCTTTAATTTGAACTTGATGGCTGCATACATGATAAAATACTGGGACTAAAAGTTTCCATACTCACCAGCAAACAGAAACTTATATTGTTATTCACTTATTACTAATAAAAAAAAGTGTGTACAGGGGAGAGTGGGTTTGTCAGTAGACTAATATAACAGAGGGATAAATACCTCCGAAAAGTTTTTGATGTTGCATCAGTGTGACCCTGTCTGAGAGCTGCTGGACAGCAACATGGCTACCTACACACAGTCACAACAAACTGTGAAACCATGGTTACGGGGAAGCCAGCCAGCTGACAACTCACAGACATTTTTCACACAAATACAGACACACACACACACACGCACGCACACGCACACGCACACGCACACACACACACACACACACACACACACACACGCACACACGCACACACACACACATAAACCATCTGTCTCTCCCTTTCTACATCATACATACAGTAGCTGCTGTATCCGGTCCCCCCTCTGTCAGCATCTGAAGTCTTCCTGCATCCACACTATTCGCACTTTACTGAAGTATTACCATGTAAACATCTGGTCAATGATCAAATTCCTTCGTGATTTTTCTCTACTTATGACATCTTATGGCAGCATGTCCGTCCTGGGAGAGGGATCCCTTACTTTGTCGACTCTCCCTGAGACTTCTTAAAAAAAATAAAATCCCGGTAAGGGGTTCTTTACTGGGAGTTTTTTCTCAGCCGAGCTAAGGGTGTAAGGGCAGGGTGTCATATTGTATCATATTGTATCATATTGTATGGAATGTAAAGCCCACTGAGACAAATGTCTATTTGTGATTTTGGGCTATACAAATAAAACTGATTTGATTTGATTTGATTTGATTTCTGTAATGTTGGCTGGGGGCCGATTGGAGCCACTGTCAGACGCTTCTGACAGCACCCAAAGGTTCCTTTACGTTTTCTACCAGCCTAAAACCTGCAGCGTAAAGTGAAAAAGGAAAAATAATAAAAATCCATGACGATGCCGAAATCTCCACCGGTTGACAACAATGCATTTCAATTATATGATATTTATTTGGGCTTCAAGCTGTTTTGTGCAAAACCTAAATAAATAAAAATATAGAACTTTTTTCCATGGAAGCAAAACTTCTGGAAAATGCTTGAGGTGAGCAGCAAACTTCACAATAACATCCATTACTGTGAAGTCGGTTAAAAAATGTTGAAGCCTTTTGGGGATGTTTGGGGAGGTTGTTTGTTCTGTGTCAAGATGCTGGCGTACTGACATGGGTGAAAAGAAAATACAAAATAAAAAATTATGTGTGTGCCTCTGGGGGGGGGGGGGGGGGGGGAGGGAAGGGGGAAATTCTACACAGTCCCAAACACCACAATCCACTCTGCACTGCCTTAAGGGCTATCGATCGCTCCCTGTTAACTAGCCCCGGTAAAAGGTCAAAGGGCAACAAGAGCTTACATTAAAGGCACTGTGACTTTTTAAATACTTGTGTGTTCGTGCATGGACGAGAGTGAATAAGGTGCATAAAGGTTACATACATCCATATTCCCAATATAAGAAGGGAGGCGTCTATAATATAAGAAGAGCGGCCCTACATTGGAATTTTTTATTTTTTTTTCAGGGGGGATTATTTCCGGTCTGCTGAGTCTGTGTTTTCTTACTGGGCTGACTTTATCCTCCTGGGGGGGGTTGGGGAAAATGGAACAGTGTCACTGCTTTTTCTTAATAGGCGCTGTGCTGTTATATAACAGCTATATCCTGGGGACGACTAAATCTTTTCTGCTCTCCCTCCGTGGCAGTGTGAGGATGGAAAATATTGCTCTGTCGAAGTAGACCTGCATGTTGTGTTGGCCCTGAATCGATCTGTCCCCGTTTCCCCCTCTCTCCCCTGACTATTCCCTTCACCTCTCCCAGACTCTTTCTTCTTGTACCATCCCTATACCCTTCCACTCCGCAGTACTTGAAAGGCATTTATTTCCCTCTTTGGAAAAATCATTCTCTTTGATTGTTGCACTAAAATGAGCCTGGGTCTGTCTTTGTGCGCAGCTAAGGTGGACTTTTCATTCTTGAACGTTACCCAGCAAATTCAAATCCAGAATGGTGTAAAAACTGCACTCTTGTTGTCAGGGGGTGGAGGGGGGGTCACTGAGACCTGACTCAAAATGAATGCTCATGTTGCTCAGTATCTGCTCAATTAAAGTGTAGATGGCAGCTGTTCATGATATCATCTTTAAAAGGTTTAAATGGTCAAAAACATGTCATTGCAGGTTTAATATTTTCCTTGCCGTCCCAAATATCCCTCAAGGTTTCAGTGGGTTTCATAGATGGTGTTTTTGTCACCGTGCAAATTGTCATTGTGCTAGTGAACCGTCCTGTCTGACCTAATCGGCTCTAGGGAATGCAACAAGCAGACACACAGCAGGTCCTTATAAATCAAAGGCAGTTGCCAACGGAGTTAACAAAAACATTTCCGTCCATTAGTAACTAGACTCTTTGCAAAACTGAAAAAAATGCCAGGGTCTGATAGATGTGACTACTTGTATTTAAATGTGTGTGCCAATCCAATCATGCACTGGTATGGTGGTTGGCATGTGAGCCTGTCCGTACATAGAATATGTCTGCTGAAAACTCATTAAACTTCATATTTTGCACTGAATCTCGGTTGGTTGGTTGGTATGACTAATAAACTGTTCAACCAATGATCCAAACCAAGACCTCCCATTTCACAACTCTATATTTAACATATGAAAAATACACACACAGACCCTGTTGCACACAATCAGATCCAGCTAAGATATAGAAAGCCATCTCTCTCCTTCCTAACCATGTGCCTGTGCGTGGCCGCTTTAATATTTGTTTTGCTTGGGACTCGTTTGCTGACATCATAAGGGGACACACACGGCCTCCCCCCTCTCCCTGTGTCTTCATCGAATAAGGACAGGAGCTTTGTACCAGAACATCATATAAGGACAGAGTGGGTATGAGTGGGAGCTCTGCCAACATCATCCTCCGCCTGCCAGCACACAGTAAATCGGCCTATGCGCGCCCTCGCATAAAGTGCTGTATCATGAGTGTAGACACACACACACACACACACACACACACACACACACACACACACACACAGACGCACACACGCACACACACACACACACACACACACACACACACACACAGTGGCAGGCGGCTTTACAACCGAACCAAAGGCGCACACATGCCGGTGATTTGTGAACAAGCTCATAACTCTGATGTCTCAGTATAAATAATTAGCATTTATAATTTATCTGCATATAAATCCTACCAGCCAGACAAACTGCATATATGTGTGTGTGTGTGTGTGTGTGTGTGTGTGTGTGTGTGTGTGTGTGTGTGTGTGTGTGTGTGTGTGTGTGTGTGTGTGTGTGTGTGTGTGTGTGTGTGTGTGTGTCAGCAGGTAACTGCAGGAGCAATTTAATCCTCGTTGACCCTCTTGACGCCATCTGCTCACAACTCTCTCTCTCTCACACACACACACACACACACACACACACACACACACACACACATACATAGTATACACACACACAGACACTAGCAAACCAACGGTATTGAGTTCAAGCATTCACACTTAAAGTTACACCAATAAAAGTGCACACATGTTACTGTGCATACACAGCAACACCTGCCTGTCTGTAACTTCTCTCTGTCTTTTTATGATTGGTATTAATCTGCATATATATTGTTAAAAGGCAGACAAATGAGCAGACCACTTGTTTTTAACGAGGCGTCAGGCCCAGGTGTAGACGTATAAAACGCTCCACTGTGTTTTTCAAGGACGAGCGTTAGCCAGCCCAGCAGTTATCATTCAGAGTGCAGAGAGAGAAGCTCCAAAAGAGGCTTGATAGATCAAATGCACATCACTGCTGGAACTCAGTGTCCCGCCAAAGGAGCAGAGGCCGGCCAGCCATGGCGTAGCTGCTGGGAAAAACAGGGTCATTCTGGCCTTAGAGCTCCACATCTGCTGCTCTTTCTATCCAAGTGACCAACGCTCAGATGGAAAACAGCTTCCAGAGAGCAACACAAAGGCACGGGAAGAGTGGTTCAACATCCAATTTATAACTTTAAATATTTGGAGTATTGGGTATGCTTTTTCAAATTAGTATAAGAGTGTATTATGTTTTCTGTTAGAGTTACAAAGTTATCAGTGAGTATACCTTACAGCCACTTGTTTAAACATCCATGATAAATGCTGGGCCACTGTAAGCTGTTCAAACAACTGCGCCTCGTCTACACCTGTTTGTTTTGATGTGTCTTTCTCAGCCTATATCTTCATTTACATTGTGTCAAATTGGCCACCATTAAAAGTATGCCGAATACGCTTTGAGAACTTTCTGTTTTCTGTTGCACTCTTTGGGTGTGTACAGACTAAAGCTATCACTGGTGATCCTGTAGCAAACTTTTAAAAAAAGTGATCATTCTCAGCATCAAGTTGTGGTGATACATCTTTTCCCAATGTTTTCTAAGCAGAATAATGGAAGCTTTATTGGCTATAGTATGGACACACAATGGATAAAGGATACAATGATATCCTCGGAAAGTGTGAGCCCCCAAACTCTTAAAACAAAGCCATGGAACAGGAGGCCAGAATTGACTGTGGAAGAATTACATTTTCCTACGCCCTATGACTTGCCTATATGACGGAATGAATGAAAATTATACCAGGAATGTGAATTTTATAATTACTTTTTGGAAGAGAAGGTTTTTAATATGGATCAATAAGAATGATAGCAAGGTCATTTCCCGTCAATCAAGCCCCTGTCCATCCATACACGCCCACACAGTTCTGTAGACAGATGTAACCCTGCGACACAAGTCAACACACCTGTGTGGGTGGTTGACTTAGCTTGACTATGGTTGTGTGCCGACTTTAAATGCAATACCACAATACATTCAATTCTATAGCATACAAAGTGGTGTGCTGCATACATATGCTGCCTATCTAATTATGTACATGCTGCAAACACTAACACACACCCACACAGACACACACCCACACAGACACACACACACACTCACATACACAGACACACACACACACACACACACACACACACACACACACACAAACTGATGCATGGTATGACCCACAGGTGCAAACACCACACACACAAACTGGATTACTTCACCGCAGCAGAACTTTATATAGAAAAATACTAAATTCATGATGTTGCTGCAGCTTAACTATATCCTCTGCTTCCCTGCTTCCTTACACTCACACACACACACACACACACATACACACACACACACACACACACACACATACACAAACACACACGAATAGGCACACTCACAAACACAACCAGGGAGCAATGGGTTGCATAGAGGCGGTTGCTAGGCAACAAGCATCCTCTAGCTCTCCCTATACATGGCAAAGTGGGCTGTGCTCACGCAACCAAAACACCAGGATTCAGACTCTCTCTCTCTCTCTCCCTCTCCCTCTCTCTCTCTCTCTTTCTCTCCCTCACACACACACACACACACACACACACACACACACACACACACACACACACACACACACACACACACACAAATGTTGCCGTAATGAGAGTGCTGAGAGCGGGTAAGGATGCCATCCTTATTTCCAGATGAACTTGTCTATAACAGCATCTGCCTCCCCCAGAGAGACTCAGAGTGAACAAATGTGACTTAACGGAGTCTCCTCTCCTCAGACATTCAGCTGATGGCTGAACCCAGATCAGCTGAGCACCATGCAGTGACATAGCTCCAGCTCATTACCACAGTTAACTCCTTAATGACTGTCTTTTTTATTAATCAAAGCCTCACTCTCTCCAGGCGACCCATATGCTGTTGGTGGTAAAGACACTAATTGTGGATTTTAACGTCTCTCCGACAGCCTGATTCTCATTTTCCAGGGAGCTCTTGTGTTCATGAAAGCAAAGCAAAAACAGCGCTAAAAGATTTAAAACAGAAGGAAGCGCCATTATAATCATAATAGAGGGAAACAAAACATAAACACATTTACCGCAAAGCACTCAGACAACAGGGCGGAACAGCAGCATTTCGCCTTACAAATGAGGGAATTCGGTTGTGCAATATTTCAGTCAAAAGTTGCTTTTGAAAAACAAGCCTCTTCTGGTAAATGTGAATTGATTTGTGGAGCCATGAAAAGCTTGGCCCTCCTGTCACTGTGTAGAGTCATTAGTTTGATGTGTGGTGGAGCTCTGTAGTGCACAGTTCTGTATCCATTTATCACACACAGCAGATACAGATTGGTTCAAAGTTTTGGAACATAATATGCACCATCATTTCAAGGATACATGAATTATTTTAATTTTTTTTAAGAAGACACTGCATGTGACTAACTCATAGACTAATAGACATTAAAATAATTCTTTTTTTGTATTACAATTTTTTCAGAAAGTTGTCTTTTTTCTTTTTTTTTTCTTTGTCATTTTCAAGCTTTATTAGATAGTACAGAGTTGAAATGGGGAGACAGAGAGAGAGGGGGGATGACATGCAGTAAAGGTCAACGGGTCGGATTCGAAACCCACGACCACTGCAACGAAGGCCGGAGCCAATATGGTACGCGCCCTATCCACTACGCCACCGGAGCACCCGAACAAAGAAAGTTGGCATTTCTAACGAATTATGCTTTAATTTGCATCTCTTTAGAAACCATGCAATTTAGATGTTGATTTTAAAAGGTGCATGTTTTTTTCTGCATGTTTTTAAGAAGAAAATGTATCATAAATCAGACAATTGACAAAAGATGAACCGATCCCTTTGTAATAACCGCCAGAATGTTGTAAAGAATGATTATGGAAAGTTGAGTTGATTGTAAGTGCTTGAGAATTTAGTTGAGATTGAGATTTATTTTCATCAATTCCAAGAATACTGTTTACGATGGATTCATTTGGCAGAGAAGCATAATTATTTATTTGTTTCAATTAGCTTCTGTCTGTCAAGTTTAAAAAACAGTTGTACAAATGTAACACATTTCTTCTTTTTGAATGAATTAAAATGCATGTCATTATGCCACATACAGTATCATTGAAAGGCCATGTAACACTAAAAGGCATAGCAATAAACAATGGTTTGCAGATTGCAG